>NC_037671.1:14141797-14178177 GCF_003255815.1 Theropithecus gelada
ACCCCCCTTTTAAAAAAAAAAAAAAAAAAAAAAAAAAAAAAAAAAAAAAAAAAAAAAAAAAAATAGCTGGGCATTATGGCACGCACCTGTAATCCCACCTACTTGGAATTGCTTGAACCTGGCAGGTGGAGGTTGCAGTGAACCAAGATCGCGCCACTGCACTCCAGCCTGGGCAACAGAGCTAGCTAGACTCTGTCTCAAAAAACAAAAAAAAAGAAAAAGAAAAGAAATAAAACTCCAGACCTTGGTTTCCATCCCTGCACTGCAGCGATGGTGCAAGCACATCACCTCGTCCCTACAGCCATGTTCCCACCCATGGTTGAGAAAGTAGCTCATAGCCCCCGGAGGAGGCTGCCTGACAGAAACGTTGCTCTGGATCTGCAGTGGCAGCTGCAATGGCCTAAGTTGCCCATCCGGAGGTGTTCTAGGGTCACGTGTATGCTGACGTGGCGTGAGCAGTGCAGGAGGCAAGGGTTGTCGTGTTATCAACAGGCCAGCTCCGCGCACTGACCGTGGTATTGGTCCTACTGAGAGGTGACTAGCAGCCCTGGCTCTCAGCGCCGCCTCGGCCTTGGCGTCCACTGCGGGGATGCTTGAGGAGCCCTTCAGCCCACCACCGCACTGTGAGAGCCTCTCTTTGGGCTGACCGAGGCCAGAGCCGGCTCCCTCTGCTTGCGAGGAGGTGAAGAGGCAGAGGTGCGGGTGGGAAGGGGGGCTGCGCGCAGCGCTCACGGGTCAGCGCGAGTTCCGGGCGGGCGCGGGCCTGGCGGACAGCACTCAGAGCGGCCAGCGCGTCTGGCCCAGGGCAGTGAGTGGTTTAGCATACCGGCCAGCAGCTGCGGGAGGTGCGCCGAGTCCCCCAGCACCGCCAGCCTACCCACACCGCGCTCGAATTCTCGTCGGGCCTCAGCCACCTCCCCGTGGGGCAGGGCTCGTGCAGCCCGCAATGCCCCAGCCCGCCCAACCGGCGGTGGGCTCCCGCGCAGCCCGAGCCTCCGCTACGGCGGCCGCCCCCTCCTCTGCTGTGCCTGCGGTCCCATAGACCCCCCAAAGGCTGAAGAAGTGCAGGAGCCGCGCGCTGGTCTGGCGGGCAGCTACACCAACGGCCCTAGAGAGTATCCACTGGGCAGAACTAGCTGCACTTCTGAGTCTATTGGGCATTTGCAGAACCTTTATGTCTAGCTAAGGCATTGTAAATACACCAATCAGCACTCTGTGTCTAGCTCAAGGTTTGTAAACGCACCAATCAGCACTCTGTCTAACTCAAAGTTTCTAAAGATACCAATCAGTGCTCTGTGTCTAGTCAATGTAGTGGGGACTTGGAGAACTTTTATATGTAGCTGGAGGATTGTAAATGCACCAATCAGCACTCTGTGTCTAGCTCAGGGATTGTAAATGCACCAATCAGCAACCTGTCAAAATGGACCAGTCAACTCTCTGTAAAATGGACCAATCAACTCTCTGTAAAATGGACCAATCAGCTCCCTGTAAAATGGACCAATCAACTCTCTGTAAAATGGACCAATCAGCAGGATGTGGGTGGGGCCAGATAAGAGGATAAAAGCAGGCCGACAGCAACAGCCACGACCAACCTGTGTGGGTAGTTAGCAGTAATTTGTGACTTGTGGTTGCTTTAGTTTTTGTGGTAAGTTTTGGTTTGGTCAGATAAGTGTAGTTTTTTTTTTGTTAACTGTAATATTCATAAAGAGGGGTAGAGTGTTTCCAGTGAAACTAGTAAAACCACTAACCCGCTGGGAGGTGTGCTGTTTCTGTAGAGCTGTAACGCTCTTGGGAAAGATCGGAAGTTTCATTCTTCAAACTAGCAAGAGTACAAACTTACCGAGACGAAGGGAAGAAATGCGGAGTCGTGCTGGGTTGTAGAGCTGTAATAGTCACCGGGAAGGTTTGTAGGTTTGCTCTTCAATCCAGTGTAGACCATGTGAGCCACTAAAAGGAAGAAGTTTCAGACATATCATGTTTAACTGTAACACTCACTGCAAGGGTCCTTAGCTTTATTTTTGAAGTCAGCAAGATAAGAAGTCCCCCAATTCCGGACCCATCACCAGTGCTTGTCTGGACTATATTCCTACCGATTGTGTGATAAATACATGATGTTTTATTTTTTTATGGAGACAGCCACTCCTGTTGCCTAGGGCTGGAGAGCAGTGGTGACTTCAGCTCACTGCAACCTCTGCGTCTCAGATTTGAGTGATACTTCTGTATACAGCTTTCCAGGGTACGTGGGACTACAACAAGCATGTGCCGCCATGCCCAGGTAGTTTCCATATGTTTGTTAGAGAGGGGGTTTCACCATATTGCCCAGGCTGGTCTGAAACGCCTGGTCTCGTGATCCAGCTACTTCAGCTTCCCGAAATGCGGGTATCATAGGCATGAACCCCCAGGCCTGGCCCAATATTCTAATAAACCCCTTTCGTGCTTAAGTCAGCATGTTGGTTGCTGTTCCCTGCTTCTAAAAAGTTTGTCATGGGTGGACCTTTCTTTTTTTTTTCCTTTACTTTTTCTTTTCCTGTTTCTCTTTCTTCCCACCCACCCTTGCTTTTCTTTCAACAAAGTTTTGAACAAAATTTGAAGACACTGTTTGCTGCTTAACACCAGGAATTCAGGAGGTATTAAATATTTCCTCCTATCCGACCTCCTTGTGATTGGGGTTGAATATTTTTGTTCACCTGAATTACTAGTCATTATCATTGTGGCATATTTAAGAGCTGAGGTTTCTTGAGCTATACCGACGTGTTTCCTGGTTTCTTTGTTCTGCGTTGGTTTTGTTTTTTGTTTTGAGTTAGTTTCGCTGTTGCCCAGGCTGGAGTGCAGTGGCACAGTCTCTGCTCACTGCAATCTCTGCCTCCTGGGTTCAAGTGATTCTTATGCCTCAGTCTCCCAAGTATCTGGGACTACAGGCAACCACCACCATACCGGGGTAATTTTTTATATTTAATAGAGGTGGAGTTTCACCGTGTTGGTCAGGCTGGTCTTGAACTCCTGACCTCAAGTAATCCACCCGCTGCAGCCTTCCAAAGTGCTGGGCTTACAGGCATGGGACACCGCGCCTGGCAGATGTCTTTATAGAGTCAAATATACTGTTGGTATTTATTAAATAGCTCTTGGGTTTGTAGTCTTAAGAAAATCTCTGCCACCTTTGTAGTCAATTCATACTTCTATAGATTTTCTTGCAGGATTTAAATCTCTTTCATATTTAAGTATTTTGAGTTTGTTTTTAAACGATATAAGATAGTGTCCTGCGTTTATATTCTTTCACATCCACATATGGTAGATGCCTGGAATGTTTATTTTAGACGGGATGATTTTCCCCGTTTTCTAGTCCCTGCACAGATGGCCACATTTCTTTTGTTTCCTGGGCAAGTGTGCAGACATTTCTAGTTGACCTTTCATAAACAAGGCTCAGGGATGCCTGCCAGGGCTTGGTCCAATTTCTTTGCCTTCTGCAGTTTGGAGGTCACATCTGTCCATGTGAGCTAATACGCCAGGTCCTAGGGCTTTTTTCAGTGCCAGTCGTAGTGAGCCACAAGGCACCAGGGATGCATCTTCTACTCACTGCTCTGGATTTGATTTCTATCTTTCTTCTGGCTTCTGTCACTCTTTTCTTTTTTAGCTGGATTATGAATACTGCAATGAAAGTAACTGCCATTATTGTTTTAGTCAGCTTCCTGCCTGTAATCTTTGGGGTAGTTGCCTTTTTTTTTTTTTTTTTTTTTTTTTTGTGAGACAGTCTCGTTCTGTCACCCAGGCTGGAGTGCAGTGGTGCCATGTTGCCTCACCACAACCTCTGCCTCCTGGGTTCAAGTGATTCTCATGCCTCAGCCTCCCAAATAGCTGGGACTACAGATGTGCACCACTGGGCCTGGCAGATTTTTGTATTTTAGTAGAGACGAGGTTTTGCCATGTTGGCCAGGCTGGTCTCGAACTCCTGACCTCAGGCATCTGCCCAGCTCGGCCTTTCAAAGTGTTGGGATTACAGGTGTGAGCCACCTCGCCTGGCCAGCAGTTGATTTTTTAAACTGGAACGAAAGCGGTTCATTTGAGTTTAAAGTGTTGTTAAGTCTATGAGGCAAGGCTTTTTAGTGAACTTCGTGCATGAAAGAAAGTAGATTGAGAAACCTAAGGACAGAGTCCCATGAAAGTGTATAGTGCAGGCAAAGGATCTTACATCATATTGAATTTGTTGGGATGATAAAAAAAACACCAAGCATTTTCTTCTGTAGGTGAGAACACTAGAAGTATCCAAGGCACCAGGGATGCGTCTAATTCTCACTGCTCTGGGTTTGATTTCTATCTTTATTCTGGCTGCTGGTGACCTGCCGTTCTTTCTTTTTTAGCTGGATTATGAATACTGCAATTAAAGTAACTGCCATTATATCCAACTCCTCTATGGTTTGCAGTAGGAGACTATGGTCTGCTGTTTTTGTTGTAGTTTCCTTCTCTCTCTCTCTCTTTTTTTTTGTTTATTGACTTATTTTGCCTGCGTTGTGAGAACAGTGATTGCCATGCGGAAATTTACTTAGTAACAGATAAGAATCAAAGAATAGCTTCACATTTTCTTTCTTCCTCCACCCACCACCTCTTCTTTTCATAGATATTGATAGCTTCACATGTGGTAAAGAAAGAGTTCAATTTTTTATAAAAAGAGTAACATTTCCTGTGCCAGAAGGTAGGCCAAGGAGAGCCTAAGTAATATGTAAATTGGGTAAAACGTAAGGTGTGGCTCTAAAGTTATACTACTTTGGAGGACCTCTTACGGAAGTAAATTTAATTTTCTTAGTCATATGAATTTCGTGCTGTTAGCAGTCTTTAGAGAAGCACCTGTTTCTAAAGGTAGTTTAGACACATCTGGAAATCGTTTACATATTAAAAAATATGATTTCAAGAAGTCTGTCTGCTTTCTTTTTTCTCTTTATGGGTTTTAAAAGTTGTCTCCATATAGGAGTTTAGTTTTGGCGGTGGAGGACTAGGTAATTCAGACCAGCTCTCCTTCATGATAACTAGTAAAAGCTAGATGCAATAGATAAGTTTTAAAATCATGAAGAGCTAAAGGGTCATAAGGATTTACTGGGCAAGATCTGGGAGAACACACAAATCAGGAGAGTGAGCCTCATATTTAAGGCTCTCTGTCCTGGGGAACATTTGCAGATCTTCAAAGGGCAACTGGAACAGAGTTGCAGTGTAAAAAACCCCTTGAGCCAGACAGAAAAAGCTGCGGTCTGGAACCTGCCAGGGGCAGAAGTCTTGGGAGGTACCCTACACCTTGGGAGTAGAGCGCTGAAGAGCTGGCCCAAGAAGGAAGGGTGAAGATAACGAAATGAGTATAAGGCTCATAGCCTCTCTTCGGGTGAATCTGCAGGCCTAGAAAATCTCAAACTCTAAAAGTAGAATAGGGCGAATCCAGATTGCTGATAGTGTCCCTGGGGTTACGGAGTAAGCAACAAGAATCTCCTCTGGAACAAGATACGTCATTCTAGGCCTCAAATTATTTCTACAAATAATTTTTCAAAACCAAGTGTCTAGCACGCAATTTTAAAAATAGCACAGCCCTACTTCAACATGGTAAAATGTGTGTGTGTGCATAGCAATCCAAAAGCCACCATCATACTTAATCTTCAAATGTCAGACACTTAGGGAACATTCTGCTAAAGTGAGGAATAAGACAAGGATGTCCACCATCTCTGCAATTGTTGAACATTGCACTGACATGTTAGCTAATGCAATTAAACAGGAGAAAACAATTAGAAGTACAGAATTGGAAAGGAAGAGACAAACTGTCTTTGTTCAGAATTTAACTGTATAGTTGGAAAACCCAAAAGAATCAATGGAAAAGTACTAAAACCATAAGATAAAGTAGCAGCATATAAAATAAGCATACAGAAATCAATAGCTTTCATATATATAAAGTAAGCAGTTTGAAGAGAACACCCTATGTATAATAAAAATTTAAATACCTAGACATTAAGTTACGCAGAACAATAGGAAAACTAATACATTCTTGAAGGACTTAAAAATTTTGAACAAATTGAAAAACACTATTTTTGAAGGAAAAATTCAGCGCGATAAAGATGATCTTATAAATTTAGTGCAACCTTAATAAAAATCTCAGATACTTTTTTCCTGGAACTAGACAAGTTGATTAAAAAGTTTATATGAAAGAATAAACAACTGAGAATAACCAAGAAATAATTGGAAAGAACAGTAATGTAGTGTGTGGCTAATCCTATTAGAATGTAGTAAAACATTTTAAATCCTCTAAATTAAAGCAGTGGGATACTGGCTCAGGAAAAGACTTACAGACCAGTGGATCAGAATAGAATATACAGAAATATATGTGTATAAGGATAATTTAGCATATGACAAAGCAAGCGAAGTCAGAGGTTAAACATTAACGTTTGGGGAGCTGGATAGCTATACAGAAAAAGATAAAACTGTATTTTTTTCTTAAAATATACTCCAGGATAACTTACAAATGTGTTGGAGGTCTAAATGAAAAACGACAACAACAAAAAAATCCATATAAGAACTAGAAGAAAACATGTATTTTATTTTTATAACCCAAGAGTGGAGATTTCTAACTATGACTAAAAAAAACTAGAGATAAGAGATTGATAAATTTGACAACACTGAAAAAAAAAAAACAACATAAGGAAAGTCTAAGATAATTACAAATTGGGAAAAATTTGGCAACCTTTATTACCAAATATTAACATGCTTTAATATAATAAGGATTTCCTAAAAATTGAGACAAAAAGGACTCTCTTCTACACACAAAAGGCAAAAGTATGAATAGAGAGTTCACAGAAAAACATGCTAATCACCCTCATGCACAGTAAACAAAATGCATGTCAAAACTACTGAGACACTGTCTCATCTGTCAAATTGACAAAATTCCCTGACAATGTAAAATTTTTGGTGCAGCTGTGGTAAAAAAAAAAAAAAAAAGGCCTTTCATACACTGCAAGCGAGGACATAAAATGGCACAAATTTTATGATGGGAAACTGGCAAATCAGTATATGCAAATTACATATGTATGTGCCCTTTGATCCACCAGTCATGCTTTCAGGATTTGATCTCACATATCCAGTGGCGATATACGCATACATGTGGTGCTATACTCTATGGCATTATCTATTATAGCAAAAGGCTGCAAAACAACCCAAATGTTTTTCAGCAGAGAATGGGTTGAATAAAAACTACAGTATATCTAGAAAGTGAAACAAGAAGACACTTTTCATTTTCAGATATGATGGAATAGTTAGTAGAAAACTGATGCTTCCACTGAGAACAACAGAAAAAGAGAGATACGATTGAAAGGGATCTGTCTGAAGTCTTCAGAGAGTCACTGAGACACCTCAGAGATAAAGGGTCAAAACCAGAGAGAAGAGAATCCCACTGAAGTGAGCCCAACGTTCTGAAAGCTGATTTTTCCCCTTGGCATTTGCTAATTCTTGGCACGAAGAAAGAGGCTGAGAGGCTTGGTAGAGACTTGGAAGGGCAGGAAAAGCAGCAGAATCCTCACAGTCTTACAGGTCTGAGGTGATAAAACTTGGAGTGTGGGGTTTCCAAATCAGCTAGGTTCAAGAAGTCTTGGTTCCAGAAAGAAGGGAGGTGCAGAGGAGTGACCCTGACATCTGATGGTTTCTCTCTGAAGTGCGTAGTGTTAGCCATGTAGGGCGAAAGTCAAGCCGGGAAAAGCAACTGGAAAGCAGAGTGGAATTTTAGCAGTCTTGTGTTGTAATGGAGATAAAAAAAAAAAACAGAGTTTGGGAACTGACAAGGAGGTAGCATGTTATTATTTTTATTATTATTATTATTTTTTTTTGAGACGGAGTCTCGCACAATCATCTGGGCTGGAGTGCAGTGGCACAATCTCAGCTCACTGTAACCTCCGCCTCCCAGGTTCACGCGATTCAAGGAAGTAGCATTTAGCAAATGTGCTAGGCTTTCAGTTGAGACCATTGGAAAGGGAGTGCATGAGGGCTAATCAAGCCTTACTGCAACCCAGCCTCCCTGATCTTAGTCCTTGATTGGATTGAGATAAACCGACCTTACTCCAGCAGCCTGTCAGACCATGGGGTAACCCTTCTCCAGAGGAAAGTAACTCCATCCAGAGCCTCTAGGCCCTGTGATCAGCATTCAATTCAAAGTAGGATTCAAGAAAGAGGGTCAAGAGAAAAAACATGGTGAAATATACTCACATGTGTCCCAGATTGTTGTAGCTATTAGATGCAGACTTTAATTGTAATTATTGTGATCAAGAAAAGAAATTACAAAATGAAGAATTTTACTAGAGAACTGGAATGTATATATATTTTTAGAGAGAACTGTAAAGCTTTATTGAGAGAATTTAGTAAGTCAAAATTTCAATATACCAAGAGCATTTGTGGCCTCAGCTTGTCTTCTTTTTAAATCACAGCTGCCCATCCACCACCACGTTCTAGAATTCTAGTACACTGTAGGTTAGGCAGAATCTTCCTTTTCACACTGAGGCCATCTCCATACTCACTCCCACTCTTTCCCAGACCCATTTCCTGGCAGTCACCTTCCAGTTCAGTTTCCTCCTCACCTTCAGCTACAGGTGCTCCTCCTTCTCTCTCTTGTCCAGCTTCAATATCCTGACTCTCAGCTGGTGGTTCCTCTTGTTGAGATTGTTCATCATGGCCTCTGGGCAGCCACAGGTCCAGCTGGCCTGGAAGAATCTTGACCACTTCCTCTTCTTCTGGATCCGGATTTTACCCATGCACTCGTATTTTACGCTGCAGCTAGAAAATCGTGAAGTAGGGGCAGGGTATGGTGGCTCACGCCTGTAATCCCAGCACTTTGGGAGGCCAAAGCTGGCAGATCACTTGAGGTCAGGAGCTCAAGACCAGCCTGGCCAACATGGCAACACCCCATCTCGTCTAAAAACACAAAAATTAGCTGGGCGTGGTGGCAGGCGCTGGTAATCCCTGCTACTCAGGAGGCTGAAAAAGGAGAATCGCTTGAACTGAGGAGGCAGAGGTTGCAGTGAACCAAGATCACGCCATTGCATTCCAGCCTGGGTGACAAGAGTGAAACTCCATCTCAAAAGAAAAAAAAAAGAAAATTATGAACTAAAAAACTCCCTTGCTACCTAAACATGACCTCTGCAGGGTCAACTCCACCAGCTAATCTGGAATCTATATTTTTAAAAAAGCAAGTGGAAATTCTAGCACTGAAGAAAAAAAATACAGTTAATAAAAAGGAGAACTCAATAGACGTGGTTTAACAGCAAGTTGGTCACAGCCAAAGAAAGGACTGGTGAGCTGGAGATAGGTCAGTAGAAAATATCTCAACTGAAGTACAGAAAGAAAAAAGGATGGAAAACACAAAAGTGTATAGGAGACATATGAGACATGGTCTATCATATGAAACTTTCTAACCTGTGTAATTGGAGTTCAAGGAGGGAGGAAGAAAAGAATGTGGCAGAAGCAATATTAGTAGAGATAATAAACAAGAATTTTCCAAAAGAGGTAAAAAATATTGAGTCATAGAATCAAAAATTACTAAGAACCTGAAGCCAAATAAAGGCAACAAAAACGACGCTTTGGCATACTATAATCAAATTAATAAAAATTAAAGGCAAGAAAATCATAAAAGCAAGTAGAGAAAAAAGATGCATTACTTCAAGGAAGCAATGATAAGATTAATAACTAACTTCTCAATGGAAGTGATGAAAACTAAATGATGGAATGATACTTTTAAAAGGCTGAAGAGCGACAACAGCCAGTGTAGAATTCTATATCTGGTGAAAATATCCTTCCAAAATAAAAGCAAAATAAAGATATTTCCAGAAAAACATAAACTAATAGTAATATGAGTCTATGTCACCGATAAACTTCTATTAGAAGAAATGTTAAATGGAGTTATTCGTGTTTTGCATCACAATTGTTGTAGGGCTTATACAAATTTTATACATGCATTAAAATTCATAGAACTGTATGCCAAAAAGTCAGTACTTCTTTTTTTAAAGGGGTTCTTTAGGCACAAGGAATGTGGTCCCAGATGGAAATCCAGAGATGTAGGAAGGAATAAAGATCAATAGAAAAAGTAAATATATCAGTAAATATAAGTGACTATTGACTATCCAACAATAATAATGTCTTTTGTAGTTTAAAATTAATGTTGAATTGAAATATACAGCATCCATAAAACAAAAGACAGCATGGGGCAAATAGAGAAAAGTGTGCTGAGGAAAGAACATTATCCAACAATAATGTTGGATATTGTGGTTTAGAATTAATGTTGAATTGAAATATATGACAGCCATAAAACAAAAGACAGCATGAGGCAAATGGAGAAAAGTATCCTAAGGAATGAACATATTTTGGGGAAGTGTAAGTACTAATTTGTATTTAACAGTAGTAAGTCAAAGATTCATATTATAATCTCTAACATAAGCACTAAAATATAGTAAAATATTTTATGATTGAAAAGCTAATAAAGGGAGAGACTATTAATAATTCAAAAGAAAGCAAGAAGGGAAGGAAAAACATGAGCTAAATATACAACAAATAATAAGTATAAATGAACCCAAATATATCAGTCATTACTTGATATTTTACTTGAGGTAGTTTATATATTTATATTACTGAGATAAATATATAAAATACTCCCCATATAAATACATAAAATGTCCCAAGTAAAATATCAAGATTGTCAAACTGGTTTGAAGAACAAAACATAACTATATGCTACAATAAAAAGCTTGATTAATACTTTAATCAGTTTAGCTCACATTAATGGAATGGGCAAGGAGGAAACAATTCTAAACTCTTTTTATGAAGCTAGCACAATGTGTCAAGGAAATTGCAAAAAAGGGCATTCTTGAGTCAGTCTCTTTCATAGACATGGATGCAAAAATTCTAGACAAAATATTGGCAAATTGAACCCAGTGGTATATAAAAAGGATAATATGATACTGCCAATTTTGGTTTAAATAATTGCAAGGTTGGTTTAACATTTGAAAATCAATCAATGTAATTCCCCACATTAAGGAAAAAAAGGGCAAAAATCGTATGAGCATCTCAGATACGGAAGATACATTTGCTAAAAATTGACACCTATTTTTCATTAAACATTTTAAGCAAAAAAAACTTTCAGCAAATCAGGAATAAAATAGATTTTTCAAAATCTGATAAAGTACTACAAAAATGATTCAGAAAACACTATACATAATGGTGAAATACTGAAAGTTTTACCTTGAAAATGGAAATAACTAAAGAATGTCAACTCTTGCCATTTCTATCCTAGGTTGTACTGGAGTACTTTTCAAAAAGAAAAAAGTTGACGGTTAAATAAAAACTAATAAAATATTTACTTATGGGGAGGGTAGGAATAGAGTAGAAGGGACATGAATGGGAGTGAACCTCTGTGAAAATATCTTGTTATAAAACCCTATAAATATTTAACATAATTAAAATACAAAAATTAAACTTTAAAGGAGTGAAAATAATCAATAAAAATGGTAAATAGATGGAAAGAAATGAACCTGTCTATCAAGTTGTTGCAAGAGTCATAAAGAGGAAGATATTGCAAGTGAATTTAGGATATGGTAATTTGACTGTACATCTCAGATAATATATTCTACTGATGAGAAGAACTACCAAAAATTCTCAAATGGTATTCAGTATCTAATTGTTAGTAGTAATATTGTCACTGTTGCTTGGAAACTGTTACATGAATATTCAAACTGTTACTTTGAGACTGTTATATGACAAACAAATAATTATATTACTCTTAAAAGGAATCAAGGTTTTCAGTGTACAAGAAATGAGATCAAAGGATAAAATAAGAGAAAATAAGTAAAACTTTATTTTTTTATTTAAGTTAAAAATCTAACTATGGGCCGGGCGCGGTGGCTCAAGCCTGTAATCCCAGCACTTTGGGAGGCCGAGACGGGCGGATCACGAGGTCAGGAGATCGAGACCATCCTGGCTAACATGGTGAAACCCCGTCTCTACTAAAAATACAAAAAACTAGCCGGGCGTGGTGGCGGGCGCCTGTAGTCCCAGCTACTCGGAGGCTGAGGCAGGAGAATGGCGTGAACCTGGGAGGCGGAGCTTGCAGTGAGCCGAGATCGCGCCACTGCACTCCAGCCTGGGTGACACAGCGCGAGACTCCGTCTCAAAAAAAAAAAAAAAAAAAAAAAAAATCTAACTATGAAGTTGTGGCTTTTCCCTTTTATAAAATAACACCACCACCATCCTATTTCCTAGCCTTGTCAAATAGGATCTAGATGCAATAATTACTTATAGCACTGGTCACTTCTAATATCCAGATTGTGGTCTCTCAGTACTGTTTCCAACATAAAGGAAATGAGTTTTTGGGAAACTGAATGATCCTAGATCTGGGGCAGGAAAACACTAGTTGGATCTAGGGGCACACTATTGCACCAGAAAGTGAGGAAGCAATCAAAGACTGGTGTGATTACATTTAAAGACCATAGGAATTAAGTAGAAGAAGCTCCCACTGGCCAAAAAATGGGAGAATTTGAGGTCACAAAGAGAATAATGACTGCGATTGATAGAAATATATCAAATATCTAAAAATCAGTAAGTTCAGAACAGGACAAGGATGTCACTCTTTCCATTTCCACATTGTACCATAAAACAAAAAAAAAAAAAAAAAAAAAAAGGAAAGGAAGGAAGGAAGGAAGGAAGAAAGAGAAAGAAGGAAAGAAAGGAAGATTGACATTGGTAAGTGAGAAGTAAAATTATTTATATTCACAAATGACATGATCTTGTGTATTAAAAAGGTCAAAGAATCTACTAAAAAACAATTAGAACTAATACACAAGTTCAACAGATCAATATAAAAAATCAATTATATTTCTTTTTTTTTTTTTTTGTTTTGTTTTTTTTTTTTTTTTTAGACGGAGTCTCGCTCTGTCGCCCAGGCTGGAGTGCGGTGGCGCGATCTCGGCTCACTGCAAGCTCCACCTCCCGGGTTCACGCCATTCTCCCGCCTCAGCCTCCGAGTAGCTGGGACTACAGGCGCCCGCCACCACGCCCGGCTAGTTTTTTTTTTTTTGTATTTTTAGTAGAGACGGGGTTTCACCATGTTAGCCAGGATGGTCTCGATCTCCTGACCTCGTGATCCACCCGCCTCGGCCTCCCAAAGTGCTGGGATTACAGGCTTGAGCCACCGCGCCCGGCTGTATCAATTATATTTCTATACAGTAGTAATAAATAGTTTGAAAATGAAATTAAGAAAACAATTCTCTTTACATGAGTATCAAAATGAATAAAATACTTAGGAATAAATTTAACAAAGGAAGTACAAAACTCAAAACTTGTACACTGAAAACTACAAAATAGTATTGAAAAACATTAAAGAAGATTTAAATAAATGGAAAGATACTCCATATTAACAGATTGAAAGACAATATTGTTGGGATGGCAATATTCCAGTTCATCTACAGATTCAACACAATTTCTATCAAAATTCATATGTGCATGGAAGGAAGCCAGAGTGGCCCAATTAATCTTTAAAAAGAACAAAATTGGTTACTCATATTTCCTGATTTCAAAACTTATTACAAAACTATAGAAATCAAGACTGTTTTTTACTGTTATAAGGATAGACATATTGACCGATAAAATATAATTGAGAATCCAAAAATAAGCTTATATGCTTTTGGTCAATTGATTTTTGGCAAAGCAGCCAAGACAATTTCATGGGAAAAGAATAGCCTTTTCAACAAATGCTGAAAGAACTGAATAACTGAATATCCACATGCAAAAAAATCAATTTGTACCCTGAAATCCTACCATACAGAATACAGTGAATCACATGTTTACATATAAAAGCTAAAATCATTAAACTCAGAAGAAAACACAGTAGTAACTCTTTATGATCTTGAATTAGGCAATGATTTCTTAGTTACGGCAACAAAAGCACACATGATAAAAGATTGATAAATTGGACTTCATCAACATTAAAAACTTCTGTGCTTCAAGGAATGCCATCAAGAAAGTGAAAAAAAAAAAAACACACACACACAGAAAATGTTCTCAAATCACGTATCTGAAAAGGGACTCATATCCAGACTATCTAAAGAATTCTTACAATAATAAAAGACATAACCCAACTAAAAAGTGGGAAAAGGATTTGAATAGACATTTTTCCAAAGGAGATAATGAGTGCATAATGAGCACATGAAAACATGCTCAGCATCATTGGTCATTAGAGAAGTACAACTAAAACCCCCAAGGAAATACTGCTACACACCCGCTGGAATGGCTGTAATAAAAAACGACAGACAGTTACCAGTGTTAGTGAGGATGTGGAGAAAACTGGAACTTCATACCTTGCCAGTGTGAATGTAAAAGGTACAGTCCCTTTGGAAACGAGTTTGGCAGTTCCTCAAAACTTTAAACATAAAGTTACCATGTAACCTAGCAATTCCACTCCTAGGAATCTACCCAAGAGAAATGAAAACATGTCCACACAAAAATGTGTACATGAATGTTCATAACAGCATTACTCACAATAGCCAGAAAGTGGATACAATCCAATGTCTATCAACTGATGAATAAACAAAATGTAGCATATCCACGCAATAGGATATTACTCAGCAATAAAAGAACTGAAGTACTTATATATGCTACAATATGGGTGAGTCCCAAAAACATGATAAGTGTCACAAAAGTCCACCTATTGTGTGATATCATTTACATGAAATGTCAGAAAAGGTTAATCTTTTTTCTTTTTTTGCTAGACTTTTAAAAGCAAAAATCTTGGTTTTACTCATCAATTCTACTTTTTTTTTGTTTTTAAATTCCTTTTGTTTTTATCTCTACTATTATTTCTACTTCGTTTTGGTTAGTTTTGTTGTTTTTTCTTACTTTTGAGTGAAAATTAATTAATTGGGTTTAGTTTCAAGTTTCTAAATTTCCAGTTGCTTTTCGAAGGGTGCTGTCTTAATTTAAAACATGAATATGAAGACAAACACCTTCTTGAGAGACCTGAAAATGTTATTTCCAAATTCCAAATATGGCACTGTATTATGCTGTTCTATTGAGATAATCAATCTGAGATAATTCACATTAAAATATGAAGTTGGATCTGCAGGAGAGAACATTGTAGTTAGTCTTGTAAATTTAAAAGTTGTCTTTCCATGAAAACATTAAGAAAAGCAGATGGCCATGTTTTCTTTCTATTATTCCTGCTTAAGCCTAGGATTATCCAAATTCCAATTTCCCAAAACTGCTAATACAAAAAAGGTATGTGCCTTCAAGAAACATCTTTCCTTTGAAAACCTCATCCCACTCATCCAAAATCTTATTAAAGTCATTTGACAGCCTTCATTCTTTTTTGACCAACCAGTTCCCCAAGCTCAACCAACTTTGTTCAGAAACGTTTTACATTTCTTATAATGTGGGAAAATGATTCATTTTAATTGAAGAGAGCTTGTTCGGAATTTTCAAAATGAAATTTGAGCTCAGACAAAGAAAGCCTCAGACAGAAAGCCTAATTTTTCATCGACTGCTGAAACCAGGGGACATAAAACGAATGTCTGTCTATGCCCTCAGCATTCATGGTTTCTGCCACGGAACTGAATGCCCATTCTTCATTGTTGATCTGTGACTCAGCCCTTGTGCATGAATACTTGCGTAGAACAGAGACACACAGCAGGGCAATTCTTCACTAGTTTAAATTGTTTATGGTGCCTTTTGTACCTATAATTCACAATTTAAACATTCCTTTTAAGTGCATTTGTTTATATGCTACTCAGGCTTAACAATGGGGCTTTTGAAAAGCTCTTATGTACTATTACACTACGAAATGTCTCCTTACCATAGAAAAGAAGGTGGTGGGGGAGTGGGGATGGGAATATGACCTTCTGCCCTGAGGACTTGTGCAAAGAACACAGACTGATTGTGGGAATCTGGGGAAAGAAATGATTCCTCCAACAACTGAAGGAGGAGTGTGAAACAGGTGCTCCAGTATTGAGGCTGTACGGGAGGAAAGGGCCTGGGCTCAGGAATGATGCAGAGCACGAGGTGCTTCACGAATGATGTCGTAGAATCAGGCCGGTGAAGCAGAGGTAAATGTGTGCCAGGCAGGAGAAACAGCAGGAACGATTTAGGAAGGTATGGCAGGTCTTGTGCGTGTAGAGGGGTTTCATGCAAGACTGAAGCAGATGTGGACAGGATGAGATGCAGGAGATGAGGTTCACTCAAGGAGGGTCTTGTAGGCCACACCAAGAGAGGGCATTGGGGTGCCCTTAGGGGGTGGCAGGATCATATCAGAATCGGGGGATGGTCTCCCTGAAGCAGGGTGGAGATCAGATGGGAAAGGGCAGGGTATGTGGAATCGGGGAGGTCAGTTAGGAGGCCCTTGCAGTTGCCCAGCTTGCAATGATGGCACCTGGCAGTAAGGAAACAGCCATGGGAATAATGAAAGTGAGCAGATTCTGTGATGTTAGAGGTTCACATCTATTACTCTTGGCCGTTGGTTGGATATGGGGCCTGAAGGAATGGAATGATTTTCCTTTCAGGCTTCATAAGTTGGGTGGATGGTAGTGCCTTTTGCTAGGCCAGACCACCCAAGCAGAGGTTGTCTGCAAAATGCAGGCAGAGTGGTTGTGCATGCTGGAAGGCGTGGGAAAAGTGGACTAGGCTTGAGACAGATACATAAAACAAGGCAAGCTGATCAAAAGCATGCTCAGCAGTCTGGCTCTAACTGAATATGGAGACTGTGACTGGCATGGTCTGTGTGGCTGTAGGATTTCTTCCTGGCTCATGAGAGAGGTGGGTGCTGACTGATGCCCTGGCTTGGGCAGATGTCCCTCAGATCAGAGCCAGACATACTTAGATGTCAAAGTGTCCCATGCAACCATAGTCAAGGGATGTCCACCAATGTAGGAATAGATAAACAAAACATGGTATAAACATATAATGGAATATTATTCAGTCTTAAAAAGGAAGGAAATTCTGACCCATGCTACAACATGAAGGGACCTTGAGGACATTATGCTACGATAGATCAGCTAGTCACAAAAAGACAATACTGTATGACTTCAGAATTCATAAAGACAGAAGGTGGAATGATGGTTCAAGGGCTGGGGCAGCGGAGAGTGGGGAACTGTCTAACAGGTTCAGAGTTTCAGCTTTGCAAGATGAAAGTGTGCTGGAGGTCTGTGGCATAACAACATGAATACAGTTAACACTACTGAACTGAACACTTAAAAATTTTTACCACAATTAAAAACTTAAAAAAATTTTAAGAAAGAAATGCTATAAGAAATAAAGAAGTTTTACTTGACTTACAACTACTCAGGAGGCTGAGGTGAGAGGATTTTTTGAAGCTGGGAGTCTGAGGCTGCAGTGAGCTCTGATTGTGCCACTGCACTCCAGTCTGGTGATAGAGGGAGACCCATCTCTAAAATGAATGAATGGGCTGGGTGCGGGGGCTCATGCCTGTAATCTCAGCACTTTGGGAGGCCGAAGCAGGTGGATCAACTGAGGTCAGGAGTTTGAGACCAGCCTGGCCAACAGGGCAAAACCCTGTCTCTACTAAAAATACAAAAATTAGCTGGGCGTGGTGGCATGTACCTGCAATCCCAGCTACTTAGGAGGCTGAGGCAAGAGAATCACTTGAACCCGAAGGTGGAGGCTGCAGTGAGCAGAGATTGTACCACTGCACTCTAACCTGGGAGACAGAGTGAAACTCCATCCCAGAAAAATATAAAATTATAAATACATAAATAAATAATAAATAAATAAATAAAATGAAAAAATAAAACTTAAAAAATTTAAAAGTGTCCTATGGATGCCTCTGAGTGGATAGTCTGCTTCCTTCTTACCTTGTTTGCCTTTGCTGTGGCCCTGAGGCTGGCTCAGCCTGGTGTCTGCTCTCCTGTCACCTGTTGACCGACTTTACCTGTGACCTGGGAATTCACACCTGCCTCCTGCAGAGGACGTGATGTTTTCTGGGCCACTGCAGCACTGACTCCAATAGGGAGGGCATCTGAGTTTGCTCTCCCCACTTGTGGTTGGTGAATGACACCGAGGACTGATTTCTCTTGTTCCCTGCAGAAATCTATCTTGTGCTATTTAGCAAAAGCCAGCTGCCAATGTATTTACACAACAGCACGTTTTATTAAGAGCTGAGAAAGGCTCAATGATGCATTCAGCCTTTTATAAATATTTCTTAAGACGAACAAATCGGTACAAGAGGAACATAGGAGAGAAACAGGCCAGAGCTGCGATGGGTCCCTCAAATGCACATCGTAAGGTCTTGTGCAAGTAGGAGAAGTGAGCCTTGCCTTCGACTCTGAGTGTCCTAGGGATCATAGCAATGAGAAAATCACACATGGAAATTAAATCTACCATGCTCATTAGACTCATTCAATAAATGCTTGTTAGCGGATATCCTATTCCAGGCACTTTTTGACTGTGAGAACACGGCAGCGGAGCAAGGTTTCTTCTCTCGTGAGATCACATTTTAGGTGGAAGTAGAAAGAGAGAAAAAGGCAAGCGATGAGCATTCAGAGAGACTCTGGAGACCACAGTATGCTGGGAGGTGGCTGGAGGGGACTTTGGAAGTGTAGGTGGCTGGGCTCTGGGTGACAATAAGGGGGCTCCTGAGTGTCCGGGAGGGGAGCCGCAGGGCGGCAGGGTGGCTGGTGCAAAGGTCTTGAGTGGAATGGCTTTGGCTTATCTGAGAGACCAAGAAGATGCTCCCGTGGCTGGAATGTGGGAGGTGAGGTTGAGCTGAGGTCAGAGGTCAGCGAGGCAAAGGGCAAAGAGGAGGACTGGCCGGGGTTGAGCAGGTGAGGCGTGGGATGTGGTTCTTGTTTGTAAAGGCTCTCCTGGCTGCTGCGTGGGACTTGCATTGTATCCCGCGAGTGGGGAAACAAGGAGGCCAGGTGAAAGGCCTTGGCTACTGTGAAGACAGAGACGCCTGCAGTTTGGAGCAGGCTGGTGGATTAGGTAAGCTCCCTTAGGGAGAACAGAAGGGGCCACAGAAGCAAGGCTTGGGCCCTGCAGCAACCAACACAGCCATTCAGGAGAGCTTGGCTTTAATTTCTCAAGGGGGTCCTTAGAAAGAGACACTGGTTTGGCCGGGCATGGTGGCTCACGCCTGTAATCCCAGCATTTTGGGAGGCCGAGGCGGGTGGATCACGAGGTCAGGAGATCGAGACCATCCTGGCTAACATGGTGAAACCCCGTCTCTACTAAAAATGCAAAAAATTAGCCGGGCCTGGCAGCAGGTGCCTGTAGTCCCAGCTACTCGGGAGGCTGAGGCAGGAGAATGGCGTGAACCCCAGGAGGCGGAGCTTGCAGTGAGCTGAGATCGCACCACTGCACTCCAGCCTGGGCGACAGAGCGAGACTCCGTCTCAAAAAAAAAAGAGACACTGGTGTGTAGCTGAATACTTAAAAGCATCACTCCCTCCTCCCTTCTTCCTGCTGCACCTTCCTTGGCTTCTCCCATGCTTGTGGGGTGCAGACCTGGCATATCTTTTGTGGTGTGGTAACCAAGGACTCCTCAGCCCCCACCACAGCTGATGCAAAACCCAAGGAGGGTCAAAACAGGAAATGACATCAAATTCATTTGAAGAAGGTAGGACAGGATCATTCTGTTGAAGAGGAGACACAGAGCACTAGTGACTGAATACAAACCTAGTGTGAAGGCCAGGATTTGTCACCGAGGCTGATCACATTCTAGTTTGATGGGCAGATAATCAGTGAAACAGATGCACCTGCACAGTTGGAAATGAAGAATGAACATGCACATGATAGGCTGGGCACGGTAACTCATGCCTGTAATCCCAGCACTTTGGGAGGCCGAGGCAGGTGGGTCATTTGAGGTCAGGAGTTCGAGACCAGCCTGGCCAACATGGTGAAACCCCATCTCTACTAAAAATACAAAAATTAGCCAGGTGTAGTGGAGTGCACCTGTCATCCCAGCTACTTGGGAGGCTGAGACAGAAGAATCGCTTGAGCCTGGTAGGCGGAGGTTGCAGCAGTGAACAGAGACTGCACCACTGCACTCCAGCCTGGGCGACAGAGTGAGATTCCATCTCAAAAAAAAAAAAAAAAGAAAAGAAAAGAAAATGCACATGATGCACGATCTTACACCAGAACCCACAGACACGAAAACACTTTGAGTTAGCAAATTACTGTTGGAGCCCAGCCCATCTTGACTAGTACACATAATTCTCTCTATCCCATCATTTGTACCTTCCCTTCACTGTACATCAAGTAACTGGCATAATGTGACCAGATCTATTGTATAAAGCTATTTTTTTTTAAGTAAATGGTCACTGATATCGTTGAATGACAATAAAAGGAAATGAGGTAGAGAAAAGCCTTCTTATAAAATAACCCATTAGGCCGGGCACATTGGCTCACGCCAGTAATCCCAACACTTTGGGAGGCTGAGGTGGGCAGATCACCTGAGGTCAGGAGTTTGAGACCAGCCTGGCCAACATGGTGAAACCCCGTCTCTACTAAAAATACAAAAACTAGCCAGGCATGGTGGCGTGCTCTTGTCATCCCAGCTTCTCAGGAGGTTGAGGCAGCAGAATCACTTGAACCCGGGAGGCAGAGGTTTCAGTGAGCCGAAATCACACCACTCCAGCCTGGGCGACAGAGCAAGACTCTGTCTTGGAAGAAAAAAAACAAAAATGCATTAGTGGTGTGCTGGGTGTGCTTGCTCCACTTTTATTTTTGTTTCCCATTAAGGTTTTTACTTTCATTGTTTGACAAACAATAGCAATGACAACAGACTCCTTTGCACACTTATTTGATTAGAGAATTCTAATATGTTTCAGTTATCATTGTGAAATCAAGGAGAATCTTATGACTTTTTTTGTACATAGCTGTTGCATTTAGGACAATCAGTTTTTAAGGTGGGACAAATTCCTCCAAAACAAATGAATCCTAGGTAGATTTCCTTTCAAGTCAAGTGTCTTGGTGTTTAAATCCATTTCTTGTTTAAAATAATAATATAAAAAAGTTCATCACTTTATCAACAGAACAGTGAAGCTATTTCTTATAACAGGAGCAGGGCTGTTATGTCAGAGAGTAAGAGGAGTTCTATGAGATATGAGAGGCCAAGACAGGGTGGTCCAGGTGCAAACTCATGGGTGGCTTAGCTTGATCAGGATAAAGCTTAGCATAGCTAGAGGGATGGATGACTTGTAAATCTTTGCAGAAACCTCTGTGAACATTCATCACACTTCAATGCAGTCACCTTGACCTGCCATCCACCTGGATGCTGTAGGTAGTCATCTTCCTGGAACCTGGGGGATTAACCATGTGGCTTCCCAAAGATGCCTGCAGCTACCTGACCCTGGGAGGTGTGAAGACAGTGCTCACACCGGCCCTGCTGACATGAGGGCTTTCCCGGCCAAATGGCCAGAGACTTTAGGAGCTTTCTAAAGAGACTCCTAGTTGCCCCAAGTCTGCTCTCCTCCAGGAAAAAATTGTTGTAGAGGCCAAAGATAGGCAGTTTTTGCCTTTCCTTTACCACATGTTTGGTATGTAACAAGTCATTCTCCTGTGATGTTTAATTACTTTGCACCCTATAACAGGGCTAGGCCATATAGGATATTATCGTATTTCCCCCTTGATTTCCTGAAAGCTCAGTATTATACCAAAGATGTGTTTAGAAGATTACTGAGTAGTTATTTTACCTGTGCTTAGTTTAGCTCATTATCTATTTAATATATCTCACGGCTTTTGCAAAAGCGAAATGTCGTGAGTAGCTTAAGCTCGTCCACATTTCCAACCCAGCTTGATCAACTGTACTTGATTCTGCTTGGTCACCCAACAATTAACACACGCTTCATGCTCAATCTATGAAAACGTTGACTTAACATTATTTTAGTCAGTCAGCGGATCCCAAGAGGAAATTCTTAGATTTGGAAAATTTTTGTGTGCTTCTTTTGTTTTCAATTTCAGAATGGTGGGAATATATTTGTTTTTTTGTTTTTTTTTTTTTGAGGCGGAGTCTCGCTCTGTGGCCCAGGCTGGAGTGCAGTGGCCGGATCTCAGCTCACTGCAAGCTCCACCTCCCGGGTTCACGCCATTCTCCTGCCTCAGCCTCCCGAGCAGCTGGGACTACAGGCGCCTGCCACCTCGCCCGGCTAGATTTTTGTATTTTTTAGTAGAGACGGGGTTTCACCGTGTTAGCCAGGATGGTCTTGATCTCCTGACCTCGTGATCCGCCCGTCTCGGCCTCCCAAAGTGCTGGGATTACAGGCTTGAGCCACCGCGCCCGGCCTGGAATATATTTGTTAAACATTTGTATGAAGCTGACTATGTGCCAGACCCTGTTCTCAATGCTTTGTACATTTTAATTTGTAAGTTTCAGTCTTCTAGCAAGCCTATGATATAGTGACTATGATTATGCCCATTTTATTGGTGAGGAGATCAAGACTTGCAGAAAGTGAAGTAGCTCATCAAAGAGCCAGAGATGAGATTTAAACCCAGGTTCTATTACTGAGGGCAAACTCTTCTAGATGAGAATGAAGTGTTGTTATTTTTTTGACTTTTCATTTGGAAATAATTCCCAATTTTCAGAAAAGCTTTGAGAGTAAGACTAGCATACACCCTTTGCTGAGATCCACTTACTGTTAACACAGATAAAATTGCTTTTCTAAAACGCACATGCCTATATAGTGACCTTTACCCTAGAATACTTGAGTGCATCTTTGCTAAAAAGAAGAATATTCTCTTACAGAACCACCGAGTATTTATCCACTTGAGTAAATTTAACATTGATTTAATTTATTCAACGGTAGTCTGTATTTCCATGATGACAGTTGACCCAATAATGCCCTTTCTTATTTCCTCTGGGATGGGATCCAGTCCAGGGCCCGGCATTTGGATCTAGTTGTCATGTCTCTCCGGCCTCCTTTAATCAGAAACATTCCCACAGCCTTCCTTTATCTTTCATAACAATGAAAGGCAGCAGAGTAAGTTTCCCTGTGCCTTTTAAGGAGAGAACAAATGTTCTTCATTGTGTTTTTGTCTGACATTTCCTCCTGATGCGGCAAGAAAATGAAATACTGCGAAAGTCATCCTGCGTCTGTCTCAAAAAGTCTCATTTCTGGAGACACTGATGTCCTTTTCACCTCACTGGCGTTGTTGATTTTGATCATTCCTCCCCTCCAGGGCGTTGACTGATTTCCCCATGGTGTAAATTACTACTTTTCCCTTTTGCATCTAATAAGCAGCCTGTGGGGAGGCTGAAATATGTTTCTGGCCAGGTGGAGGCACCGTTATAAGGAGCAGTGTGTGTGTGTGAGGATGCAGAGAAGCCCTTCCCTTCTAGGGGAACGTGAGGAGAGTGGAGGGTGCACTTCCTCCACCTGCAACTGGGAAGTCTGTGTGCCTTTCAGTGATGAAGGCTTACGGATGACGTCGCAGGGCTTTGGGTTAGCGCCTAGACCAGGTTCTAGGTAAAGTATTGGGGGCTTGGATGTTTTCAGGCATCAATAAGTCAAGCTTGCATTGATGATATTACAAAGTGGCAGAGGTGCCTCCTGAACGAAAAAGAAATGGAATCCTAACCCTGACTGCTGTCTTTGAGGGTTAAACATATAAAAACATGTCTGAGGCTAGATTTCTGGGAAGGGCATTGGTCTCTGGAGGGGAGATTAATAATGGCAGAGATGGAAGTCTGGGCTGGTTTCACACCAGAGGCAGGGGGAAGTTGCAAGGAAAGGTTGATTTAGGGTGTGAAATTGCCAAGAGACCACCTGGCACCCTGGTGGTGGATGCATATGGAAGAAAACTTGCTATGAGCCGCAATTCTGGAGCCCTTCTCTTTCTACTCTGGAACATCTTGGCTCAGCACAGGGAGGAGCAGAGCCCATGTTTCTTTATACATTCAGTGAGCATCAGAGCTCTCACATGTGGCTAATCACATGTGATCAAAGATAGTAGCTAAAGGCTAGGCGCAGTGGCTCATGCCTGTAATCCCAGCACTTTAGGAGGCTGAGGCGGGCACATCACTTGAGGTCAGAAGCTCGAGACCAGCCTGGCCAACATGGCGAAGCCCCGTCTCTACTAAAAATACAAAAATTAACTGGACATGGTGGCAGCTGCGTGTAATCCAAGCTACTCGGGAGGCTGAGGCGGTGAGGAGGCGGAAGTTGGCGGAAGTTGCAGCGAGCCGAGATGGCGCCACTGCACTCCAGTCTGGGCGACTGAGCGAGACTCCGTCTCAAAAAAAAAAAAAAAAAAAAAAAGGGCTCCTCCAATGTGGGATGGGTGCAGAGGGGCTTGGGGGTGAATTTATTCCTTTGGTCAGTTAGCCACTCAACAAACATGAATTGAGCTCCTTGTGTGAGCCAGACGGTGAGATGGGGAAGATGGACTCATGGTCCAAGATGCCCTAGATCTGAAACATACAATAGGCTAGGGAGATGTGCAGCAAGGAAGTAATCGTACTTCTGCGTGTTTGTGGAGCACTTAAGAATTATTTTGAAAGCTTATTTTCACAACAGCGAGTCAGGTCTGCACTAGCATTCCTAGTTCCGAGGCACGTTAGAGATGAAATCAGTTATAAAAACCCAATTGTCCTCCTCCACCTTTCGTTTCCCATCAGACCACAAGGGGGCGCTGTGCGAGGCGGCTCCTTGAAGACTCCAAGCGAACACAGCTTTAGATCTGCAAAAGGCTGGGCACTGAATGAGAGGCTTCAAAACATCCTAGGCGGTGCCCAAACACCTTGTTACCTGAGCTGAATGGGTGCTAGCTATTTGCACTGTCAGCGATATAAAGGATTCCTGGGGGCCCCCTTCCAAAGGGGAGCCACCTGGGACATGTAAACACCCACAAGTTCACTCCCCTTTGCAAGCCACAGAGAACCCAGTAACTTTTCCCTAGAATGCTCTCCTCTGCACACAGGTGCCTACATGTCCCCTTCTCAGTGCTCCTTGCAGATCTTTTGTTTTCTTGCTTGTTGATTTTTCTTTTGCAAACAGGATTGGGGGACCCATTATTTAACTAAAACCTTCCTTTGTCAAATCATAGGTCCTTTCCAGTGTGGAGTGGATGTCTAGACAGAGAGGGAGAAATAATTGCCCAAGGGCAAGGACAGCCTTCACTAAGTTGTCCATCTACATTTTTATATCCTCCTAAAAATACACCCATACCAGCCCTTTGTCTTGATATTTCAACAGTGGGCAAGACTGAACCATTCTTTGACCATTGTTTAAAATGTCTAATTCGCAACCATTGTTCTTGGAGACTTCAACTTCTTTAATAGGAGTTTAAGTCACAAAGGGCCCAGATGGTTCTGGAAAAAAACCCTGTTGGGCTGCCTGGGTCATAAAGAAGACTCATAAACTGCTCTTGGGTGATGACTGGGTGCGGGGGTGTGTGGGAGATAGACAATGTCTGGTGTCTGGTGGTCTCCTGACTGCCAGGCAGGCCAGAGACAATTAGGGATATGTTTTCATTTAACATCATTCCCTGCTGACTCTTGTCTCTGGAAAATTGACAGTTAGTAGACAAAGTAAGGTGCCCTCTCTGTTAACTCAGTTTTCTTAATTATAGTTGTTGGGAGATGACTTAAATCACGCTGTGAGGCATGGTGGTGGTTCCTGCCCCTCAATGCCCCCTCCCAGGCTGCAGAGGAATTTGCCTTAGAGATTGGTAATAGTCAAGTCTGAGATGAAGGTCAGTCAGTGTGCTGAAGCTTTTCAGTTGCCCTTGTAGAGGTTTCTCCCCCTGCAGGTTGGCCTCCACTCGTTAAAACTCTTTCTTTTTTTTCTTTTTCTTTCTTTCTTTTTTTTTTTTTTTGAGACGGAGTCTCACTCTGTTGCCCAGGCTGTAGTGTAGTGGTGTGATCTTGGCTCTCTGCAACCTTTGCCTCCCAGGTTCAAGCGATCCTCCTGCCTCAGTCTCCTGAGTAGCTGGGACTACAAGCTCCCGCCACCATGCCTGGCTAATTTTTAATTTTTAGTAGAGACAGATTTCACCATGTTGGCCAGGCTAGTCTTGAACTCCTGACCTCGTGATCCCTCTGCTTTGGCCTCCCAAAGTGCTGGGATTATAGGTGTGAGCCACCGTGCCTGGCCTAGAACCCTTTCAAGGCTGTTTTTCTCTTTTCCTTCTTTTTTTCCAACCATAAAATAAGCATGTGCCTATACATCCACGCCCTAGGAGGAAGTAAAGTGGGCTTAACTCAGCCTCCTTCAGATAGTCTGGAGGTTCATGCCCAGTGTTGCTCCTCCTTCATGCACGTTGCTCAGTGCCAGGGAGGGGGAGTGCAGTAAGTGGGGATTGCGCCCCACGCTGGTTCTGTGGAGTTGCAGATACCATTGGCACTTCCTAGCTCATGAATGGATCCACATCCATCCAGATAGTCAGGCAAGAAGCCCTTCCCCGGGCTCCTCATCATGATGCACCAGGTGCTGTTCATCACCTTTCCTAATGACTTGCCCTCCCACATCCCTGGAACCTATCCTCTTCTCTCCATCTCCGCTCCTCCATTCTAATCCAACCTGTCTTCAGCGCTTCTCCTAGAACTGATTCAACGGCCTCCTAACTGAGCTGCCGGGATCCACATGGCCCCTCTTCACCACTCTCCACACTGCAGCCAGGGAGCTATTTTCAGAACAAAAATATGATGATGTCATACAACTGTTTAAAATTCTTCAATTAGGTCAGGTGCAGTGGCTCACATTTATAAGCCCAACATTTTGGGAGGCTGAGGGTAGAGGATCTCTCAAAGCTAGGCGTTTGAGACAAGCCTGGGCAACACAGCAAGACACCTGTCTCTCCAGAAAAAAAAAATTAGCTGGGCATAGTGGCGTGCACCTGTAATACTAGCTACTTGGGAGGCTGAGATGGGAGGACTGCTTGAGCCCAGGAGTTCAGGCTGCTGTGAACTAGGGTCGTGCCACTGAACTCCAGCCTGGGCAATAGAGCAAGACTTGTCTCTTAAAGAATAAAACCAAGGCAGGGCATGCTGGCTCACTTCTGTAATCCCAGCACTTTGGGAGGCCGAGATGGCAGATCACGAGGTCAAGAGTTCAAGACAAGCCTGGCCAACATGGTGAAACCCCGTCTCTACTAAAAATACAAAAATTAGCTGGGCATGGTGGCGCGTGCCTGTGGTCACAGCTACTTGGGAGGCTGAGGCAGGAGAATTGCTGGAGCCTGGGAGGCAGAGGTTGCAGTGAGCCGAGATTGCGCCACTGCACTCCAGCCTGGGCGACAGAGCTTTTGTCTCAAAATAATAAATAAATAAATAAATAAATAAATAAATAAATAAATAAATAAATAATCTTTCAATCACTTAATGTGGCCTTGAAGGCCTTGCTTGGCCAGGTACCTGCCACTTCATTTCTCACCATTCTCCCACTTCTCTGCTGTGCTCCAGGCACACTGGACTCTTCCTGGTCCTAGAACATAGCAGGATCCTGGGATTCTCAGGGCGTTTGCCCTTACTCCTACTCCTGCTTGGAATGTCCTTTCCCAGTTTTGCTTGGATAAAGTCCATTCACTCATCAGATCTCACATCAAACATCTTTTCCAGAAGAAAGCCATCCCTGCTCTCCACACTACGTTAGGATGCGCCAATATTCCCTCTTACGGAGCTATGTATCTTGACTTCATGGTATTTCATAGAGTTGCACATTTCTTTTATTTTTTGACAAAACCAACATTTTTTTTTTCACTCACCAGATTGGAAGTTTCATAAAGCAAGGAATGTATTACATTTTTATTGCTTCCCCTTATACCCTCAGTGCCAGGTACATAATAGGTGTTCAATAAATATTTGCAGAACAAATGAATGATTGAAGTTGTATTGATAATAGTGCAAACTTGGAGGAAAGGCTAATAAAGCCTGTCCAAAAAATGCCACCCACCAGGTGTGTATAATTTACTCTCCGCCTTTCCTGACTTGTATTTTGAATGTCGGAGATTAAGGTGAATAACAGTGAGTAAATAGGGTGAAAGAAGAGAAAAGTCAAAGGTACTCAGGAAAGACTGAGTGGCTCAGAGAGGCGGTTCAGGAGAATTCATGAAAGGAAGGGCCATTTGGGGTTAGATCATGGTGGGCCTTAAAAACCACGTCACGCACTTGAAACTGTTAGACTTCAGAGAAAGAATAATAGCACATAAGGGATGGTGTACTAGAAACAAGCTGTGGTCTCACTATATTTACCGTAAAGATGATATGGCATGATGCTGTATGATTCACTGTGTTATAGTAACCCGTTATGAAGACCCTGGTGAGAAATCTCTCTGAGGTCTCAGTATGGGAAACAGTGGGCTTGATTTCAATTTATGGATACTTATAAATCATATAATGGACCTGATTTTTTTTTTTTTTTTTTTTGAGATGGAGCCTTGGCTTAAGTCGCCCAGGCTGGAGTGCGGTGGCGTGATCTCCGCTCACTGCAACCTCCGCCTCCCGGGTTCAAGGGATTCTCCTGCCTCAGCCTCCCGAGAGTAGCTGGGATTACAGGCACCCACCACCACGCCCAGCTAATTTTTGTGTTTTTTAGTAGAGATGGGGTTTCACCATGTTGGCCAGGCTGGTCGTGAACTCCTGACCTCAGGTGATCTGCCCACCTTGGCCGCCCAAAGTGTTGGGATTACAGGTGTGAGCCACCGCGCCTGGCTGGATCTCATTTTCTTTATGTCATGGGCTGTCCAGAAAACTCAAGGCCAAAGTTCACAGGCCTTTACAACATGCATTTTGTGTATGAACTACATTAGCAGTTATGTCTTAGTTTTTTACCTTTATTTTCTTTTTATTCAGTTGTCTTCTTCTAACACGAAAATATTGTATGCACCTTAGTCTTTGTGGGGAGAGAGACTAGTTATATGAATTAATAAACAATGTGAATATTTTACTGTTAGGAAAATTAATTGCAAAGAAGACCATATTCAAAATCACATACAAATGTCATAATATTTAAAATTGCATGCGAATATCTTTTGTCCATGCCTCTTACCTGATTTGGGGTAAAACGACCAGCTAAACCCCCTTCAGGTCATGACTAAAATGCAATTACCCAGAGAATATCCTTTGTACACTTTCCTACCTGCAGCTCGTAGAATGCTTGTGTGGTGTAGGGAAAGGGCTACTTTCATTTGCCAGCCTTGAAACTTGGGCCAAGTTGTTTAATTCCCTTCTAGCTTCAGCCTCCTCCTCTGTAAAGTGAAAATAAGAACTATCTAAGAGGTTTGCTATGAGGGCAAAGATAATGTGCTTGATGTAGTGTCTGCTGACTCAAACTAGACACCAATAAATGGTGGAGATTGATGTCATTTATACAGTAGCACATCTGTTGATCTTATGCCTTAACATAGCTGGGGTTTAACCACTTAATACATATTTTTTCAAAGTATGTATTTGTCCTTATCATTCTTGCCACCTTCAAAAGTCTTTCCATGCATCAAGCACTTCTTCTTAGATTACATTTCTAGATGGGCCAATGTGTGTCTATTTATCTTCCCATTTATATGCATTTTATTTTTCTTCCACTTTTTTTGGTTCTCTTCTTGCGAGGTGAAGCTGGCTTCACCTTTGGTTCTCTTCTTGCGGCTTCTTGCCAGGTGAAGCCGGCTGGGCTTCTGGGTCGGGTGGGGACTTGGAGAACTTTTCTGTCTAGCTAAAGGATTGTAAATGCACCAATCAGTGCTCTGTGTCTAGCTAAAGGTTTGTTAATGCACCAATCAGCACTCTGTAAAAACGGACCAATCTGCACTCTGTAAAGTGGACCAATCAGCACTCTGTAAAATGGACCAATCAGCAGGACATGGGCAGGGCCAAATAAGGGAATAAAGGCTGGCCACTAGGGTCAGTTATCGGTAACTGGTGTTTTTCGGAGGGGGGGATTGTGTGTATTTTGGTTATTTGGAGTAAATCTTGTTGCTAACTCTTTGGGTTCGATGTACTTTTATGAGCTGTAACACTCACTGTGAAGGTCTCTGGCTTCACTCTTGAAGTCAGGGAGACTAGGAAGCCACTGGGATACAGCCAACAACTCTGGACGTGCCATATTTAAGAGTTGTAGCATTCGCAGTGAAGGTCAGCGGCTTCACTCCCAAAGTCAGTAAGACCACAAACCCACCAGAAGAAAGAAATTCCGGACACATCTTAATAGCTAAAAGAACACGGTCTGGACACACCGTCTTTTAAGAACACACACTGCGAGGGTTCGTGGTTTCATTCTTGAAATCAGCGAGCCCAAGAACCCACTGGAAGGAACCAATTCCGAACACATCCTGAGAAAGATTTTTATTTAAAAACTCTTCGTATAAAATTGGGCTTTCCAAAGCATTCGTACAAAAAAAAAAAAAAATTCTAGTCCCAAGTAGTCAGTTATTTGGGAAAGCTCATGCATATTACTGACTTGTTTCCTCCTTAGGCTAAGACAAGCTCACATAACCAGAAATAAATAATAAATGGAGGAAATAATGGAGTATCTTAACATACTTATTTAGACGCTTTGTACGAATTCAGGGTGAGTATGGGTGCTAAAAGGTCAGAACAGGTGCTGCCCTATAGTTTGTTGGTTCTAAAAGGCTAAGACAGGATTTGACTTTGATAAATGTAGTCAAGAACGATGAGTCTGTGAGCTGAGTCAGTGGCAGTCCTCAGCATTTTGTTGGGGGAGGAAAACGAGAACTAGCTGAATATCCTAGACCAGGTTTTTATAAATGTTGAGAGAAAACATTTCTTAGGGTCAAAATAATAATATGAAATAGTAGACAAGGCAAGTTTATATATTGTAAGACTTCTTGGTCCTGCCCCCACACCCCCCAGCTTCTTTTTTGGGGGGGACAGTGTCTCACTATGACCCAGCCTGGAGTGCAGTAGTGTGATCTCGGCTCACTGCAACTGCCGCCTCCCTGGTTTAAGTGATTCTGTTTCAGCCTTCCGAGTAGCTGAGACTACAGGCCCCCACTACCACGCCTGGCTAATTTTTGTTTTTTTAGTAGATACGAGGTTTTGCCATGTTGGGCAGGCTGGTCTTGAACTCCTGACCTCAGGTGATCCGCCCACCTCGGCCTCCCAAAGTGTTGGGGTTACAGGCGTGAACCACCGTGCCCGGCCTAGAGCCTTTTAGATTCTCATGAGTAGTAGGTCTCTCCAAGAGACAGACACACGATGTGATATTTTCAAAATGACAATGCCACCCTGTTTTCAAGTTATGTCTACTGACTGTTTCTGACTGTATCTTGAGAACCTAGATGACCAAAGAATATAGCATTTTGCTTTAGCAATACTGTGTCTCTCTTGCAGTCTGTTACTTGTTTCACTGACTCTTTTCTAGTAACCGTGTGTCAGGGTCTTTCTTGCTGCTTCTCTCTGTCTCTCTACTCTGCTCTTTCCTCTCCTCTGCTCTCCGTCCCACCCCTTTTATCCTTTCATAGCTTCAGTGTCTTTATCATCTTTGTCTCATCCAGGCCCCTCCCCCACCTTCTCTCCTTTCTCTTCTTTGAAAGAATATGATGCCATCTAATGCCCAGTTTCCTCAGGCCGATGAATATTTGGTATGTCTATTCTGAATGAATTATCTGAAGGTACAAAATGCAAAGCCAAAGTCACTGTGGTGTGATTCTAGAGAGCCCCTCATCGCCCAACCTCTCCGCATCTCAGAGGCATGCCTTCCTGGCCACCAGCCTTTGCTAGGCTTTCCTCTGCCATCCAGTTAGCCTTTCTGGTATGGTCTGAATGTATCCCCCAAAAAGCATGTGCTGGAAACTTAATCTCCATTGCAACAGCGTTTGGAGGTGGGGCCTATTGGGAGGTATGGAGAGCTCCACCCTCATGTATGGTTAATGGGGATTATAAAATTTGGGGCTTGAGGCTGCCAGTTCAATCCCTTGCTCTCTCATGCTCTCTTGCCTTTCTACCTTCTGTCATGGGATGATGCAACAAGAACGCCCTCACTGGATATGAGCCCTCGACCTTGAACTTCTCAGGTTCCAGAACTGTGAGAAATAAATTTCTGTTCCTTATACATTACCCAATCTTTGGTATTCTGTGATAGCAGCACAGTACAGACGAAGACACCTTTCTTTATGATCAACCTCTTCAACCCCACCCTTGGCAAGAGGCTGTTTCTCACCAGCCAGATCACTTTGATTTTACTCATTCTCTCTAAAGTCTGCCTGTAAATGACATAAACATTTGTCTGTAATCTGCCTTAAATTGTTTAAAGGACATGTTTACTTTTTATTTCAAACAAAGAAAGGCAGAGTCCACGTCTCCTCTTCTCTTTCTGTCCCTTTGGTCCACAGCACGTTGCTGAGCACACACAGACACTGTCTGTGAGGTGGGGCCCACTCCTCTGGCGGAGACAGCTGGGGCCTTATTGATACGCTGGGCAGATTTGCCTGCTCTGGCTGGCCAGGCAGGAAATGTTCAATGAATAAGCGAATCCTTGTTTTTTACATTCTTTGGTGAATGACAATATTTCTTTTGTCATAATCCCTCAAAAAATATAAAGAATGTAGATGTGGTTGATGGGGAAGCATCTAAAACCCAGGCAGGCTTTCACTGACTCAGGGTTAGGAAACCACATTGGTCTTCCTGGTGGGACATGAACTAGCTCAATATCATTGACTCTAAAGCAATAGCCTGCTATAGACTTAGAAGCTTGGCTTTTCAGTTTGTTCTCTTTCTATGGAACTGCAGATATTTCTGTGAACTGATAATATTGACTTGAAAAATAGGAGCATTAAAGTTAGTTGGGCAATGTTTGCCTCTTTTTAAAATCAACTTTATTCAGGTAAGTCTTATATACAATAAAATGCACCTATTTCAAGTGTATTTTATAATAAGTTTTGACAAACTTATGCATGCACACAGTTACTGCAAGAATCAAGATATAGATACTGTGCTGTCCAGTACAATAGCCACTAACCACATGTGGCTATTTCAAGTCTAATGAACTAAAATGAACTAAAATGAAAAACTTCCTCAGTTTTGCAAGGTGTGTTTCAAATCCTGAGTAGCCACATGTGACTGATATTCAGCATATTGGACAGTGCAAATGAAAGACATTTTCACCATTGCAGAAAGTTCTGCAGTGTCGGACGGTGATGAAATCAAATCTATCCATCCTACCAAAAGGCTCCTTCGTGCTCTTTCTCAAAAAATCACCAACCCCTACCCCTGGCCTTAGGAAATCACAGGTCTAATTTTTGTCACTACGGATTAGATTCCTGCCTTCTGAAGGTTCATACAGAAGTCCTGTTTATTTGCCTGGCTTTCATTCAGCATGTTTCTGAGGTTGATCTGCTCATGTTGTTACATGTCTAATTTGTTCACTCGTTTTCTTTGCTCAATAGTATTCCGTTGTATAAATAGACCACAATTTACTTATCTACTCAGCTGTTGATGACGTTTTGGTTGTTTCTAGTTGGCACAATTACGAATAAAGAAATTCGTTTTTCATATTCATGTATGTTTTCATTTTTTTTTTTTTTGGGTAAATACCTGTTGCGGGAAGTCAGGGACCCTGAACCGAGGGACCAGCTGAAGCCGCAGCAGAAGAACATAAATTGTGAAGATTTCATGGACATTTATTAGTTCCCCAAATTAATACTTTTATAATTTCTTATGCCTGTCTTTACTGTAATCTCTGGACATAAATTGTGAAGATTTCATGGACACTTACCACCTCCCCAGTGAATATCCTTGTGATTTCCTATGCCTGTCTTTAATCTCTTAATCCCGTCATCTTCTTTGTAAGCTGAGGAGGATGAATGTCGCCTCAGGACTCTGTGATTGTGTCAACTGCACAAACTGTTTGTAGAGCATGTGTGTTTGAATATGAAATCTGGGCATCTTTAAAAAAGAACAGGATAACAGCGATGTTCAGGGAACAGGAGAGGTAACTTTGAACTGGCCGCCGGTGAGCTGGACGGAACAGAGCTATATTCCTCCGCTTTCATAAGCAAATAGGAGAAATTTCGCTGAATTCTTTTTCTCAGCAAGGAACATCCCTGAGAAAGAGAATGCGCCCTGAGGGTAGGCCTATAGACAGCGTCCCGTCTTTTATGGTTGAAGTCAACGGGATGAAATAAGCCTCGGTCTCCTATGCTGCTCCCAGGCTTACTAGGATGGGAAAATTCCCACCTAATAAACTGTGGTCAGACAGGTTACCTGCTCTCAAACACTGTTTCCTGATAAGATGTTATCAATGACAATGTGTGCCCGAAACTTCATTAGCAATTTTAATTTTGTCTCATCTGGTGGTCCTGTGATCTCGCCCTGCCTCCTTTGCTTTGTGATATTTTATTACCTTGTGAAGTATGTGATCTCTGTGACGCACACCCTATTCGTGCACTCCCTCCCCTTTTGAAAATCGCTAATAAAAACTTGCTGGTTTTACGGCTTGGGGAACATCACGGATCCTGCCGATATGTGATGTCTCCCCCGGACACCCAGCTTTAAATTTCTCTGTCTTGTGCTCTTTCCCTTTATTTCTCAACCCAGCCGAGACACTTGGGAAATAGAAAAGAACCCACATTAAACATCGGGAGCAGGTTCTTCCGATATTACCTATGATTGGGATTGCTGGGTTATGTTGAAAGCATATGTTTAACTTTATTAGAGGTTACTAAACCATTTTCTAAAATGATTGTACCATTTTACACTCATACCAGCAACGGAGGAGAGTTCCATTCTTACCTTATTACTGGTTTTGTTTTGTTTTGTTTGCTTGTTCTATTAATTACTGAGAGATGAGTGCTGAAATCTCTACCTATCATTATAGATTTTCTATTTGTCCTTTCAGTTATATCAGTTTCTGCTTCATGTATTTTGAGACTTTGTGATTGGTACACACACATTTAGGAATGTTTGTTTTGTCTTTTTTATGAATTGATCCCTTTATCATGAAATGCCTCTCTTTGCCCTTGTTCTGAATTCTACTTTGTCTGTTAATAATATAGCTGCTCTGACTTTTTAAGAAAAAAAATTAGAATGTGCATAGTACATCTCTTTCTAGCCCCTTGTTTTTAATTTATCTGTGTATTTTTATTTAAAGCGAGCATCTTTTAAATAGCATATATTTGGTCTTGCATTTTAAAATCCAGGCTGAGAATCTCTAACTTTTAATGGGAGTGCCTAGGCCATTTACTTTGAAAAAATTAATGAAGAATAAACTGCACATATTTAAAGTGTACAATCTGAAGAGGTTTGGCATGCATACACCTGTGAAACCATCACCACAATCAAGATGGTGGACATTGCTTTCATTCCCAAGTTTCCATGGACTCCTTTGGAATCCATTCCTTCCACCATTTCTCTCTAGACAAGCACTTATGTACTTTTTGTCCCTATAGATTAGTTTGAATTTTGTAAAATTTTGTATAAATGGAAACATAGCATATGTATTCTTTTTGTCTTGTTTCTTTTTTGCATCATAATGATTTTGAAGTTCATTCATGTTGGCTATTTGTTGCAATATTTTTCCTTTTGATTTCTATGTACTATTCCATTGTGTGGATATACCACAGTGATTTTATTCATTCACATAGATGAACAAACATTTGGGTTCTTTCTAGCTTTTGCTATTACAAATAGTGCTGCTATAAATATTTTTATGTAAGTCTTTGTATGGACATATGCTTTTATTTCTTTGGGGTAAATACCTAGAAGAGAAATTGTTAGGTCATAGAGTAGACATAGATATAACTTTTCAGGAAATTGCCAATCTGTTTTCCACAGTGTTTGTATCATTTAACATTCTTACCAGTAATGTACAAGAGCTACGTTTGCTCCCCTTTCTTGCACCAACACGGGGTATCATTAGTCTTTTTAATTTTAGTGATTCTATTTGGTGTGGTGTTTATTTACTTTTTCCATTTACCTACATATGTCTTCTTTTATGAAGTTTCTTCTCCAAATTTTTGCCATGTTAAAAAAATTTAGTTTTTTGTCTCCTAAGTCTGATATAAGTCCTTGGCTGATAGATGTGATGTATTTTCTTCCATTCTCTGGCTTGACTTTTGGTTTTTTAATGGTATCCTCAGAAGAATAAAAGTTTTAAATTCTGACGGAGTCCAATATATCATTTTTTTTCTGAGTTAAGTTTTTAAAGTGTTTCAAATATGGAACTTTTGTCTACTTAAGATAACAAAGATTTTCTCCTATGTTTTCTTCTAGGAGTTTTAAGTTTTACATTTAGGTCTGTGATCCATTTGGGTTAATTTTTTGGGTAGAACATAAGGCACATACTCATTTTATTTCATAGATCTAGTTGTTCCAGCACCATTTTTTTTTCAGAAGACTTTCATTCCCTTATTTTTTTTTTTTTTTTTTTTTTTTTTTGGGGGGGGGGGGGGGTCCCCCTTTTCCCCCCCAAGGGGGGGGAGGGGGGCCAACTCCGG
>NC_037671.1:14178218-14365335 GCF_003255815.1 Theropithecus gelada
TTTTTTTTTTTTTTTTTTTTTTTTTTTTTTGGGAGGGGGGACGGAGTCTCGCTCTGTCACCCAGACTGGAGTGCAGAGGCGCAATCTCGGCTCACTGCAAGCTCCGCCTCCTGGGTTCACGCCATTCTCCTGCCACAGCCTCCCGAGCAGCTGGGACTACTGGCGCCCGCCAGCACACCCGGCTAATTTTTTGTATTTTTAGTAGAGACGGGGTTTCACCGTGTTAGCCAGGGTGGTCTCGATCTTCTGACCTCGTGATCCTCCCGCCTCGGCCTCCCAAAGTGCTGGGATTACAGGCGTGAGCCACTGCGCCCGGCCTCATTCCCTTATTGAAGTGCCTTGACATTTTGTCAAAAATAAGTTAATGCTTATATGTGTGGGCAAAATGGTACATGATACATTTAAATAATTTGTCTGTAAATCTCAGTGGGATACCTGAATGAAAGAGTGAGCAACCATTAAAAATGATAATTACATGGTTACAAATCTCTTGTTTTCATTAAATACAGTTTGCTTTAAATTATTTCTTTATGACTCTTCCAAAATAAATAGAAAAATTTTCTTATGGCCGGGCACGGTGGCTCAAGCCTGTAATCCCAGCACTTTGGGAGGCCGAGACGAGCGGATCACGAGGTCAGGAGATCAAGACCATCCTGGCTAACATGGTGAAACCCCGTCTCTACTAAAAAATACAAAAAACTAGCTGGGCGAGGTGGTGGGCGCTTGTAGTCCCAGCGACTCGGGAGGCTGAGGCAGGAGAATGGCGTAAACCCGGGAGGCGGAGCTTGCAGTGAGCTGAGATCCGGCCACAGCACTCCAGCCTGGGCGACAGAGCGAGACTCCGTCTCAAAAAAAAAAAAAAATTTTTTTCTTTGATTCTAAAAACCACATGACTGGTAACATCCATATTATGAAAACAAATCATCCTACACGTTACTGAATGTGTGGGTTTTTTGGGGGAACACAAGCCTTGTTCCAGATATTTGAATTAGATAGTGTTCACAGGTTCCAGAATTTTCTTTGAATGCAAATACACTTGGAAGTGACACATATACAAAAAAAAAAAACCCTCAATTTTCCTTAAAAAATCCAGACCTATAGCATTGCTAAAATAATCGTAATTTAACTTTTTATATGAGGAGTACCAAAGTAAGCCAATATTTAATTCTGTGACAGAGGAGTATGAAAAAGAAAACCCAGTGGCTATGAAAACAGAGATCTAAAAATTTAATGATTTAAAAATAGCCTCTACATACAAGATGGCAAAGAGTAATACAGATTGAACATTTTGGTTTTAAAAATGTGAAATGTCTCTACTTAGCATAGATCAATCAAGTCAGCCATCTTCTAAGAAATACACATTATACAATGAAATCTACAAAGACGCACTTTAAACTTCAAGTGTTGTTGATTTTCAGCAACCCTCTTCCCACATAAACATTTCCTTGTCATGTAACTTATGACTTTTAGTCTTCTTTTGGCAGAGTAGGACTTTGAGAATTGTAATAGCAGTGGTTTTGAAAAGCACCTTCTATGATCATTTATTTCCACTGATTTTTTTTTAATCACTCTGAGATGCATACTTGTTTTTTAAATCCTTTTCTGTTCCAATGATTTGGTTGTTTAAAACAAGCAAGCTTAATTCAGTCAGGCATATATTGCAATTAAAAACATGTTTCCAAATAGGCTGGAATAAAAATGCTAAATAAGAATTGGACCAAAAGATCATAGATAATGTGCTTTTTCTCTTGGTAATATGTAAATACGTTTACCCATGGGGTAGAAGTATTTCGCTTGCCCCATGAAGAACATGATGGCTTGTGGTGTTTGTGCTATGTCAATACTAACAGGTGTGAGGAGACAGACTATAGAATGGATACTGTGACTACCTGTGAGATAGTGGTAGGGGTTATACACATCGGCCACAGGAAATTGTAAAAATTAGATGGACGCTGTGTGGCTAGCCACTCTTGAGTGTCAGGTCTGCATTTGTGAGTTTTAAAGAAGGTGCAAGACAGCAATAAATTCCCTTAGAGAGCAGGATACATCCTGGTAGCTCTGTAGTTCCATGATCAAGGACCTGGCCAGTTTCCCTCAGGTAATGGGGGTAGTAGCACCAAAGTGAATATTAAGAGTCAGAAAGGCCTCTATTTGTAACTGGCGGATCAAAGCATTCCCCTGTTTTGGTGAACAATCATAGTCTGATACGCCTTTGTGAATCCTTGCTGCAAATATGGTTTTTACAACTCTAAAAACATCTTTTGGAAAACCTCATGACTGAATCGCTCACAAATGCAGAAGATCGAACAGCCCCAGGGAGGCAATTGCCCTCCTTTTATTGTAGCTGTCTCTCAGTATTGAAACAATCCAATCCTAACTGTGGTCCTGGCCTCTAAACACACAGGTCTCTCCTCCCTCCAGCACCTGAACTGTCAGAGCTTGGATTCACATACATATTCTGAAATTTGCTCTGCAAAAGGGCCTTTGGGCACTTGGCCATCATGTGTTTAAGATGATCAATTTTGAAAAGAGTTTTCAAAACAAGAATAAGTCGTGCTATGTCTCATGATTTGGAAGGTGAACATTTGCAAATATACTATACTTCTCAGATTTGGGAGTGCCAGGCTCAGAATCACAAGGACATGGAGAACAATATTATAACCGGCTGGTATGTTTTTAACAACAACAAAAAAATGCAGCATTAGAAGGTGCTTACTAAGGTGCTTCTTAATTCATTTTTTTTTTAATGAAATGCATCAGACAAACATCTACAAACAAACATGAATACACAGGCATACAAAAGCACGTGGACAAGTCTCTGTACAGTTTATGTCTTAGATACTTCTATGTACACATAAGAACCACTCGGGGGAAAAAAAGATTTCCCTCTCCAGCTCCCTGAATTTCTGAAAGTTGTCTAACCCTTAAAATGTTAAAATATTCCATTTTCATATAAAATATCTACAAAAATAGATAATTTACAAAAACCAGATAGTATTTCCAGTTTTCCTTAGTAACCATTAACGCAGTCCCCTTCTTCTTTTTTTCTTCTCAGAACGTTGCCATCTCCAGCAAAGAGCGCTTGAACAGCTGGGCATTTCTAGAAAGGTCTGTCACTTGGTGCACCATTTCCTGCAGGGCCGTGGTACTCGGGTAATGGAGGGCGGCCATCTTGGTCGCCATGACTATAGTCTTGAGCTGCTCGCAGAGCTGATTGCTGGAGTTCATGACTTTGTTGCGAATGTCCTGGGCAGTCACCTGCCGTGTCAGTGTGTCTCCAATGAACACCAGTTTGTGTGCACTAAGGATGACAAACTTGCTGTGTGCCACGAAGATTCGCGGGGGCTGGGCTGAGCTGACACAACTGAACAGCGCGTCAATGGCGTTGAGAAGGGAAATGAAATGGGTCTCACATTGGTCATAGTAGAAGCACAGCAACTGTCGATCCTGCGCACTCACGCCGCCGTTTGTGGTGGGTAGGCTCTGAGAGGGCTTCCACTTCGAGATGTCATTCTCCACGGGCTTTGTAATCTCTTGTTCCAACAGCTGGAACTGGCTCAGCTGCAAGGAAGGCGAAAGTAGATCTCATTAGAGCAAGGGAATGTGTTGCAATGGAAATTAACCAGGGCTTGGAGTTAAAAGACAGGGATTTTAGTCCCTAATAACTGTTAGATGCATGTGAGCTTTGCAACCTGGGTCAAGCTGCCCTGCTTTCCTAAATTGTAAAATGTACACGTTGGGAAAGATGATCCTCAAGCTTAGACCTTTTATGATTGGACCACTGGTCTCTCGTAACCTCTGGCTAGAAGGCAGCATAGGGTTTAAACCGCAGCCCTGTTACCCATACCGTTATGGAGGTAAAATAGTTAACGTTTACAAAGTGCTTAGAATAGTTTGGTATGTAATAGGCTCTATGTAAATGTTTATTAATGTTGAGTGGTGGCAAGGGAAAACCATAGGTAGTGGCCTCCTTGTCAAGTAAGTCCCTGACAGTTTGCTCCTTCTCGGAGAAAGCCTCGACTATCTCAGGATGCTCAGATGAAATGGCCATGCATGACCCCTTTCTGTTTATCCTACTCTTTCTGTCAAGATTGATAGACATGTTATGATACAGCGCTACAGGAAGATTAATGCATATAAATATATGAGCACTTAAGGAAAAAAAAATTTCTAAAGAAGTCTGAATGGGAATTGTGCATCATAATATTTAGTCCCCCAGAGCTGTTAAAACAAGGGGGTCTCACCCAGAGTCAGATGCATCAGGTGCTGGCTTTCTTCTTTCTTTCCTCATTGCTCCCAAATGGTGTATTATTTAAATTGCAATATAATAATTTCTGGGGATTCCACTAAGACTCAGGAGAGACCTCTCTTCTGCAGGTAAGGACTATCTGTGACCTGAGCTTAGGACTCAGTTAATCTCCCACCTGGAGGTAGGGATGAGCTGGAGCAGTGATCACCTCACCCAGCTTCTCTGAGAAATGCATAGCCAGCTTTACTTTTCTAGAATCCATTTTCTTCTTAGGGATTGCTATGGTTTCAACAAGTTCCCCAAAGCCCTGCAATCTTACCTTGCCAGATGCCAAGGCAAACAAACAGGTACAAGGTGATATTCCAAGATATTTAATCATAATGGATTATATTTTATATATCTTAGGCTTTATGCAAATATGTTCATCAATATATCATACCATTAGATGGGCAGGGGGTACTTTCCCATTTTATAGAGTAGTAACTGAAGCTTGGGGAGGTTACCTCACTTGACATAGTTGGTTGGCCAGAAATGATTAGAACTCAAATTTCCTAAATACAGCATGCCATTTAATGTCATTATATGCCATTTCACTTCATTTCATCTTGAAAGGCTTGTAAATAAATCCTCAATCCATCTCTCTTTATTTTTATGCCCTTGTCCTACCAACACTCATCATTATCTGCCCTACTCATACCCAACTTTTGAATGAACATGCCCTGTCCAAAGTCCTCAGTAGATGGGCCTGGATATATGTTGAAAACATTGAATTCTGCTCTCGTACCCTTAGATTGGACCAAGGCCAGCCAAAGCATAGGCTTGTGTTGTTGGTGAGAGAGAGGTAGAGACACACACGCACAGAGAGAGAGAGAGAGAGAGAAAGAGAGAAATGGCCCAATCAAAATGGCCCAATCAGACTCTTCCTTAGGAATCTGATGAACAAGAGAAGGGAGCTAACCATCAGAAGGGGAAGCTGAGATGAGAAGCCATCTATAGAAGTTCTGAGTGGCCATTTATGGGTTCTGCAAAGTTACAGGGGAGCCAAATGAGTAGATAAGCAGAGAAAACCAGAAAATAGCGGAGAGTGAACAGATTTATAGGAAAAAAGCAAAGGAAGTACAAGAAGGAGAGAGAATGTACAGTACTAGTTCTCACCAGACCTGGCTATATCTTCATTTTCTGTTACTGAATTCCCCTCCTATGACTTGACTGTAAACTTGCTTGCTTAGGCTAGCTTGAATGGGTCTTGTTTCTTGAGACCAAATGCCTTAACCCAAGTAGTCCTCATATGTTAGATACGCAGGTTTAGCCTTTAAAAAATTGCTGTTTAGATGTAACCCAGGTACACCCAGATGAACTAGCAAGGTCATAAACCTTCTCTTTGCTTTTAAACCCCAATCCGTGCTTTAGAGCTGATTCTTGCCAGTGAGCTGGAAGAATCGAAATCATAATCTCTTGAAGTTACAACTCTCCTTAGTACTAGGTGGGAAATCTTTCCAACACCAAGCAGCTTTTGCTCTGATTGAACTTACCTGATGATGTTCCAGCTGCATCTTGTTTTGTTTCATGATATTCTCTTTTTCCAATAGCTCTTTCTGTTGCCTCTCGAACTCCTCCTTACCCTGTTAATTTTCAACATAAAGAACATTATTATGTCATCACTGTGATTCACTTATGCTAACAATTTCATTGACAGATGAGTAAATACTCTTTATTTTCCACTGCCTTGGCAACATCTCAAATGCTCAGTGAGGCACTGTGAACCCTAGACAGGGGTGGCAGAAAAATAAAGCCCATTGCCATATAGGGTGCCAGCTTTCTGGGGCACCTTACAGTTTTCAGAGAGCTACTCATGATTCCCTTAAAATCTCCTATATAAATGTACTACTTCTCTGAGTTCTTTTCTCATAGATTGTATGTGAACCCGTAAACCCCCAAACGCAGGTCTAAATGTGGTCCACCTCTCACTTCCAGTTCCCTCAAATCATCTATAGATTTCTGCTCCAAGGCAGTATTTCCCACTGTGCAGAGTCAGACAACGAGTAAGGTGAATGTTCAATGCCTCCATCCTGTCTCTCCACTCCCTTCCTCAGCACCAGGTGAGGCTCAGTTCTCCTCGCCACACTTTCTTGCGCTCAAGGGAATTTGGCATAATAGTTACATAGGTCTCAGTATAATCTGTGACTCTCAGTCAAATTAAAAGAATGGCAGAATAAGATAGTAAGCCTAGTCCTAAATAATGGATCTTGGTAGATTTTTTTTTTGAGATGGAATCTCGCTGTGTCACCCAGACTGAAGTCTAGTGGCACAATCTTAGCTCACTGCAACCACCGCCTCCCAGGTTCAAGCGATTCTTCTGCCTCAGCTTCCCAAGTAGCTGGGACTACAGGCATGCACCGCCACGCCTGGCTAATTTTTGTATTTTTAGTAGAGACGGAGTTTCACCATATTGGCCAGGCTGGTCTTGAACTCCTGACCTTGTGATCCACCTGCCTCAGCCTCCCAAAGTGCTGGGATTACAGGTGTGAACCACCGCCCCCGGGCCACTGTGCCTGGCCAGTAGAATGTTTTAATCCCTCAAAGTGGGAGGGAAAGCTGTTGGAATCCCAGGTCAGCTTGGAGCTTGGTGGAATTCCCAATTGTAGGAGGCCAACTGTGATTGTCCAATGTCCCATACACAGATTAAGCTCCTAGGACAACTAGCTAATGCCCAGTGGTCCTCTAGGAAAGTCTGAGATGGGGCTAAGTTTTAAAGCAATTATACACACACACACACACACACAGAGTAGGGCTAGCAGGGGTCTTAGAAATTCTTTAGTGCAAAGGTTTTCTATTTTTCTTAATGATGAAAACTTTTTTTTTCAAATAAACTATTATACGCAACTATACCTAAAACACAAATAGAAGTAGAGGTGGTAATATCATTAGAGGGCCTATTATCCTACTTGGTGAGTCTCCTCTTACCTGAGGTATCAATGGGATCTAATCCAGCCCCTTACACCATTCATTTTGCAAATGAGGAAATTAAGGCCCAAGGAGGTTGAATAAGTTGGTCACACAGTAAATGTCAGAGAAAGGGCTAGAGCTGAGTGAGTACTCAGGACTCTCAGTCCAGCGTTCTTCCTACTCTACAACACTCCCTCCAATTTGTGAACCATGTGGATTAACATTAATCGTGTGCTCTCCTTTGGTAGTCCAACCCGACATCCTTACAGGCATCTGTCTCAGGCTCCCTGCATGTGAGTGAGCGTAGGTGTTTCATGAGTTCGGCTGTTTTACCTGTAGGTGGACATAATCGTAGTCATCCATCCAGCTCCTCTCAGAACCATCACTGCTGCTACAGTCAGGGGCCTGCTCCTTGCTCAGGCCTTGGGGCAGTGCCTTGTTGTGGGCCTGGGCCTTGTGGTCACCAGGATGCAGCAGCTGCCCCTGGGAGCCACCGTGTGGGTACTCCGTTGAGTTCATGATGCTCTCCGGCCCATTCTTCAGATGCAAGCTGCCAGGGCCAGGTCTGAAGAGGGCCTCTGCGTTGGTGTTGATGGTTGTGGTGAGCTGCTTGGCGTCATCGGGCACCGTCTTTGCCACCATCACAAACCGGTCCAGATCGTCACACTTGTTCTGGGGCTTGTTGATGGCCAAGATATTCAGGGACCAGCTGCACTCATTTAAGTCGTGGCTGGTTTGACTCAGAATCTGGTGGGAATCTTCGACTCGTTGCAGCTCCCGCTTCATCTTGTTGTGGAGGACGAGTTCTGGGAGGCAGGCAGCATTTGCAACAGCTCCCTTAACAAAGTGGAGGTACTCCTTCAGGAACAGCTCCACCTTGTCCACCGCCGTGCGTATCTCGTTGATGTGTCTTTCCATATATCCGTAACACCGCCAGTCGGTGGTGACCAGTGCCATTAGGCTGGAGACACCCATCTCCAGGGCCTGCTGAAGCCGCTGAAGTCTCTCGATAGCTGTGTCTGGATCCAGTAAGAGCCTTTTGTCCTGAGCTGGGGAGGCTGACAGTGAGGACTCCTTGGAGGAGGTGGACGACGTGGACATGTTACTCCGGGTGCTGCCTGTACTGGAGAAAGACAATCGGTTGATCCCATCCACCAAGTCCCGAGAGCCTTTAGCGTCCGGCGGGTTATGCAGAGGGACATCATAAACACCATCCCTTTCTTGGGGGTTTGCTTTCTCACTGGTTTCTGCTGGTGGCTCAAGAAACTGAACGCCTCGGGGGACATCATATGCGTCGTTGTGAGAGCCCACTGACTGTCCCAGTTGCGGGGGTGGGTGATTCGGGGACAGGCTCTGGTGCCGTCGAGCTACGGGTTCTGCAGCTCCTGGAATGTCACAGTTGTATTTTACATGAAGGTCCTTTCCTGCTGGCTTGGCGCTGGTTGGGGGAATGTCATAAACCCCCTCAGGTCTGAGGTCTGCCCTTCCAACTTGTCTCATGGGAGGGGGGAAGTCATAGTCCTTTTCCCTAAGCCCTGCTTCATCCCGGCAAGCAGAGGGTGGAATGGCATATACCTGAAAAGCGAGTAGAAAGCGAAATGCTATTTACTGAGTTGGCTCGTGGGAGCATGCGGTCCCATGTGCTCAGTCCTATTTGCTGGCACTTTTTCGGTCGCCTTCCCCTGCCCCCCATGTTAGGCACTTCCAAGGTTCCCCACTATTCTGCTGCCACTTCCCTTGTCCTTTGACAAGTGTGTCCACCCACATGTTCTTGGTGTAGACTTGCATGTGCAACCCTGCTGGTTAAATTGCTCACCCCTGTGTTCCAGTCCTACGTTTCTGACCACTTCCTGGGTATCCTTTCTCTGCTGATCTGTGCCAAGCAGCAGAGTAAGACCGGAGGTCTCCCCTGGTCTCTTCGGTTATTACACCAGCTGTGTGATGCTGAATGAGCTGCATAGGTGTCTGAAACACAGTCCCCTTGTCTGTAAAGTAGGGATTACCGTGCTCTGTGCAGGCATACCCCAGAGGGTAACAGAGTGAGTCAAACGAGTTCACCCAAACATACAGACTGAGAAAACTGCCAAACCCTCTACAGGCCAGGCGTGGTGGCTCACGCCTGTAGACCCAGCACTTTGGGAGGCCAAGGTAATAGGATCACTTAAGCCCATGTGCTCAAAAACAGCCTGGGCAGCATAGGGAGATGCTGTCTCCACAAAAAATAAAATTAGCTAGGCATGGTGGCATGCACCAGAGGTCACAGCTACTTGGGACGCTGAGGTAAGAGGCAGCTACTTGGGAGACTGAGGTGGGAGGATTGCTTGAGCCTGGGAAGTCAAGGTTGCAATGAGCTGTGATTGCACCACTGCACTCCAGCCTGGGTGACAGAGCGACACCCTGTCTCAAACAAAACATAACAAAACAAAACAAACCCTCTACAAATATATATTAGTACTTGCCAAACTAATTATCTTCCCTGCCAAAGGGTTCTCCTTATTGGCCTCCCAATGTTTTTTAGTTGCGGCTCCTCAATATGAAATCCCTAGAGCTATCTTTAATGAGCCTTTCCTTTTTTGCTTCCTTCCTTTACTCTCACCAAGACTACATTTTCCCCTTTTGGGTTTGCCTTTCTTGTTTTATTCCAATAAACTACTTACCCACCCTCCTCCCGACCCCATGCCCCTCGACACACAGATGCACACACACTCACACTCCTTTTTGCTGCTTTGTAGTCACTCACTTACCCCTTTTGTAGGCGGGATGTCATACACCCCTTGAGGTTTTATCTCTCCCACTGGAACTGAAAACACAGGGCATTTCACTGATGAGGGAGGGATGTCGTATACCTGGAGAGAAACCCATGAGTTACCCAGAATGGAAATGTCTTATACTTGTCATTTTTTATGCTCCTAAGCGCTTAATTATGGATTTATTTACCAGATTGTGTACAAGCTTGATCTTTAGCAGTGCTCCATGTTATAACAAATTGATTACCTTTTTTTTTTCTTTATACATTTTGTGGTTTTTAACTTAGACTGAATATAAAAATGATTTTGGCCAGGCGCGGTGGCTCACACCTGTAATCTCAGCACTTTGGGAGGCTGAGGGGGGCAGATCACGAGGTCAAGAGATTGAGACCATCCTGGCCAACATGGTAAAACCCCATCTCTACTAAAAATACAAAAATTAGCTGGGTGTGGTGGCGCACGCACCTATAGTCCCAGCTACTCGGGAGGCTGAGACAGGAGAATCGCTTGAACCCGGGAGGTGGAGGTTGCAGTGAACCAAGATCGTGCCACTGTACTCCAGCCCGGTGACAGAACGAGATTCTGTCTCAAAACAAAACAAAACAAGAAAAAAAAAAAAAGATGATCTTATGTGAAATATCTACACTGCCTGTACTTTAAAGTGTAGTTTAAATTTTCTACTTTCCGGCTGGGCGCGGTGGCTCACGCCTATAATCCCAGCACTTTGGAAGGCTGATGTGGGCAGAACACTTGCGGTCAGGAGTTCAAAACCAGCCTGGCCAACATGGTGAAACCCTGTCTCTAAAAAATACAAAAATACAAAAATTAGTCAGCTATGGTGGTGTGTGCACCTGTAGTCCCAGCTACTCGGGAGGCTGAGGCAGAGGCAGGAGAGTTGCTTGAGGCTGGGTGACAGAGGTTGCAGTGAGCTGAGATCGAGCCACTGCACTCCAGCCTGAGCAACAAAGTAAGATTTTGTCTTAAAAAAAAAATTCTACTTTCTGAAGTAAAATTGTAGAACATAAGCTCTCTTGGGTGAAATACTAGGATTTCCTGATAAAGCAAATCCAGAAAACATAATTTAAATAGCATTGGCTAAAGTGGCTACTGGATAGACAACCTAAATAAAGCTTTATATGACGTATATTAATACATAATTTGTGAACTCCATTTTCTCTACAGCCCTGAAGGAACGCTACCCTTAGAAGCTCTTCTCGTCTTGTGACCTTGTTCTGGTACGCACCCCTTGAGTGGTATGGGAAGGAGGGATATCGTAGACGTCCTTTTGGTATCGGGATGGGTACTCGTATACGTAGCCATGGCCTGTCCTTACGGGGGTTATCACCTGTGGGAGAGAAGGCACAAAGATATAAATTTCCAAGCCTGAGTCATTGAATCTCCTTGCCTGCTAACCAAGTACTCATCCCTCAACTCTCCCTCATAAAAAGATAGAAAGAAACTGAAGAAAGGAGACACAACAGGAAGACAAGTAGACACCAGGTCAGTAAACTTTTTTTTTTTTTTGAGATGGAATTTTGCTCTTGCTGCCCAGGCTAGAGTGCAGTGGCACGATCTCAGCTCACTGCAACCTCTGCCTCCCTGGTTCAAGTGATTTTCCTGCTTCAGTCTCCTGAGTAGTTGAGATTACAGGTGCGCGCCAACACGCCCAGCTAATTTTTTTTTGTATTTTTAGTAGAGACGGGGTTTCACCATGTTGGTCAGGCTGGTCTCGAACTCCTGACCTCAGGTGATCTGCCCACCTCGGCCTCCCAAAGTGCAGGGATTATAGGCGTGAGCCACTGCGTCTGGCCCAGGTTAGTAAAACTTTAAATCCCTCTTGAATCCCAATGAGAAACATATCCCTAAAATATCTCTGTCACCCTTCTTTGTGATCATCTCAGAGTTCATCAGATAGAGTTGATGCACTGTAAGCATATTTCTAAAATATACTTTAAGGGATACTTGCGTGTAACTTATGAAAGTCCTACAGGAGCATTTTGCATGTAAAGTACTGCATACTGAAATTTGCTTTAAGGTTCTGAAACGATTTGTAAAATGAATAATGCAAATGGAGTTCAGCCACTTAAAATTCCTCTCATGCCTTCCTCAGTATGCCTCTTCATTGGACATTATGATGATGATTATAACTGTAATTCCACAGCTCACCAGAGTACTTTTACAAAGCCAATGCTCCAACTGTGCTATCCTTAGAAACCTCTGGGAGCTTTCGATCTAACTTATCAAACAAACAAAATACTGAGCCAGGGAGGCACCGGGAACAGAGTTCAGATCGCCTGACCTCTGGTCTCTAATCATTTTCCCATTTCCACCAGGAAAGAAAACATCCCCAACAGTACCTACGTCAAGGGATGTCAGAAGTCAAATAGCGTTCATCACGATGCTGGCATCTGGAACCAGTGCCAGTAAAATGAATCTTATCTAACAGCCTCCTGTTTTTCATATCTACATATTTCATTGGTGTGCTAAGCACCAGCAAAAAATTATTTGAACTTAACTCATTTGGAAACATATGTAATCCTCCAAGGGCTTCTAAATGCGCAGGGTCTTGTTTCTGCCTAACCCCCACCCGTCAGGTCATTAACAGTGCCCATGTCAAGCATTGCCCACGACATCTTTGAGGAGACCAGACATTGCAAATTAGGAAGAGTTGGTTGTTCCCTAAGAAACCATCAACTTGTTATCCTTTCTCTGAAGTGAAAACTCTGGCGTCAGGCTGCCTACAAAACTATGTGAAAAATGCTCCACGTCCGTCTTATGCTGAAATGGGTGGAACTCAGCCAAATGCACCAATGCCCTTCTCCCCAGGGGCTCTAAAAATGCCTGAGTTCAATTTGGCTTTAAATCCCTAGTGCTTACAACTGATTATTTCTTGCAGTGAAGGTAAAGGAGATTAGTATGCACTCAAAATTTCCATTAAGTCTCTCCACTGTCTTGGGTTTAAAAAAGGAACCTATTGCTTTGAGGTCTGTTGGCATGGACCTCATGGAGCATACAGAACCACTTTATAGAGTGGCCACTGTATTGTGCATAGCAAACTTTCCTTTTTAAAGCAGGATGCCCTTTGCTAAAGAAAAACACACTGTGTTCCTAATGCCCTTATATGATTTTTTTTTTATACTCACTATTGTCCAGGAGAGAAATGAAGATCTCCCCTTAGTCTATTTCACCAGCCCCTCTACTTAGAGGACTGTTTTGGCTTTATCATAGCACCTGCTCATAGTGCAGCTTTTGTTCAGCTTAAAAGTTTCCAAGAGTGGATTTTATCCAACGTTGCCAACTTAGCAATAATGCTAATGGAAAACCAAGGCTGGTTATGCTGAAGTCCAACTTAACTGTTCCTCTTTCGTTTAAAAAACAGAAGGGGGCATGTCGGGTGCAGTGGCTCATGCCTGTAATCCCAGCACTTTGGGAGGCTGAGGCAGGAGAATCACTTGAATCCAAGAGGCGGAGGTTGCAGTGAGCTGAGATCATGCCACTGCACTCCAGATCTGTGCAAAAAGAGTGAAACTCCATCTCAATAAACAAACAAACAAACAGGCCAGGTATGCTGGCTCACACCTGTAATCCCAGCACTTTGGGAGGCCAAGGCGCATGGATCACAAGGTCAGGAGATTGAGACCATCCTGGCTAACATGGTGAAACCCTGTCTCTACTAAAAATACACAACATGACCCGGGCGTGGTGGCGGGCGCCGGTAGGGGAGGCTGAGGCAGGAGAATGGCATGAACCTGGGAGGTGGAGCTTGCAGTAAGCCAAGATTGCGCCACCGCACTCCAGCCTGGGCGACAGAGAGAGACTGTCTCAAAACAAAACAAAACAAACAAACAAAAAACCAGAAGGGGGCTGGGAGCTAGAGTGGGTGGCATTGGTGTCTGAAAATAGCACTACGTGACATATAAACACATAGCACGACCTCAGAAAAGGAAGGCAGGGTCACCACCAAAGTGTTTCCTTGCCTTTGTGGATCTTCCCTGGCAGAGCGCGCTAATGCTTCCCGGTATTTAACATTTCACTTCCTGACAAATGTCACAGAACCCCAACTTGCTCTCTCTTTCTCATTTAGAGGATGCCTGTGGTCATCTGGTTTTTTAAAACTCTGCATTCCAAACCAGTCATTTTCCTTGTTTATGCATTCAAAGAAACAGATGGTGAAAACCACAGGGGGAAAAAGCCAACTAGATACAGCAGCCCCTGCCCCCCTCCAGCCTTCCTAACATTACCATCTAATTCACGTTGGTCCACAAATGGCATTTAAATGGGACCAGCATTTTGCATCTGGTCAGACAAGTCCAGTGCAGCAATCCGCATTGTGACGTATGGAAGATCAGGGAGCTGGAAGTATTCTACTTTTGGACATTCTCTGCCTTGACCTGTTGCTTGGGTCACTTTCATGCCAATTGTGTGTTCTCTCCTCAGAGGAAAAGTGCTGACTGAGCTGTACCTTACAAAGTCTCCAGTTTTGTGGTTCATTAAGGCTTTTTCTTGCTGCTTGACATAAGTACACAAAAACCTTCCTACGATCTCTCCTCGTTCCACCTCCCAGAACTGCCGAACTTCAGTCTAAGAGGCACGCCAAGGTCTGGTTAAGGGGACCTCAAGTTTGCAAGAATTCTCCTAGGCATTTGTTCGGTGAGGCATTAAAGGAACTGCTACACAAAGGACATTTTTAAACTAATTTTCTCAATGAAATCAAGTCAGGTTTTCATTTCCTTTCCCCCTCTGTTTGCTTTTTTTTTTTTCTCTACATTCCTTTCATTCTATGTATTTATTTATAGTTACAAAGGCTTAGCCTTTGGAATTACCAAACTGACCTCTTAATTCATTAGTGTTGCCAGGAAGGGGTCTAAATTGTGAGGTCTCCCGGGGCTCTATGACCCAAAGCTACTGCAACTATTTTAGTGATTACCCGGCACAGGATTTGCACTTTCCATATGTGGATTTTCTGTCCCTAGGAGGAATTCAACCTTTCTCAGATATTAGTATGCCATTCTCAGTAACTAATGGGAGGGTCCAAGACAGAGACTTTGAGAAGAGCTATGAAGTCAAGAAGGGCAGATTGCAGACATTTAGAAAAGGAAGAATCCATTTAATACATCTCCAAGTCTGGATCCCGGCAGGGTAGGATCAAAAGCCCAAAGACTGGCGTTATGTTAGTTTTCTAATTAATCTGCTTACATAAAAACAAGAAAACAAACTCGGATTGCCCCGGCCCACACTTTGATGGTGTTTGATCCACACTGTTTTGAGTCTCAGATCCTGGCGGCATGAGTTTTTGGAGATGCTTTTGACACTTTCATGCCTCATAATTTTGAAAGCCATGCGTGCTGAAATTTTAAAGAAGAGGGTCTGTGTTTGGGTAGCAGAGAGAGATAGGGAGGTCTGAGAACCAACATGATGACAGTCAGCAAGCTGGATGAGAGGCCCTTAGGGTTCTTTCTGATGTTTCTGCATCTGTGTTCCCTGAGCTGGTACCTATAGCAGAGCAAGGGTCCTATAGTCAGATGCTCGAGGACCGAGCAAATAGGGTGTAGGGAAGAAACAAGCCAGGCTTGGGTGCTGGGGAGACAGAACCCCCTGCTACTGAAAGGAGGAAGACAGTTGTGCCTTGTGTTGCCAGATCTTTCATGTTTTCAGGAGAAGCCAGAAATTTGGAATTTTATGTGAAACCTGGTTTTCAAAATTGGCTTAAATTTTAAAAACAGTGTCTTGGCCAAACTAAACATGTCTTTGGCCTCTGGGCTGCCAGTCTTTGCCTTCATCTGTGTATTTTTGCCCTCCTTCCTCTTGGAAATCCTCTGAAGGCAGGGTCCCCATGCTCTGCACCAACTCCCTTCCTCGGCGAGAACTGAGCTGTCCATTTCCACAGATGCCCTGCACGCCCACACCTCCGTGTCTTCATCCATGCCGTGTCCTTGTCTGAGACGCTCTTCTTTCTTTCCTCATATTCAAACTTGAATTGATTTTCAAGGCCTGGCTGAATGTCTTTCCCCCTATCAAGCCCTTCTCAAACAGATAATATGTCTGTGTCCTTGGAACTCCCTGAGCCAGTGATCCACACATCTCTAATGGCACTTAATCACTTGTGGTTTGACGGTCTCGATGCATCTCATCTCTTCTTCCAGCATTTTAAAGTCAAAGATCATTCCTTCTTCATTTAAATATAAACCACAGGGCCTAGTACAGTGTCCAGCACAGTAGATCTTGCATAACTCTATTGAGTGATACATTAATCAACCAAAGGAAAACTGAAGGCTATTAAGCAAGATGGCGTGAGGTCTGCCAATATAGAATAAGCTTGGTTTCCAGGTAAGCCAGCTCTGGGTTAAGTAGAACCCATGGGATATGGGACAGAACGGCGCCCTATCAGCCATGCATGGTAGTATTGGGCAAGAGAGGGAGCCAAGAAGGCAAGGGAATGTTAGGTGAAGTTGAGAAATCAGAAACTGTAGAAGAATGCACCTCAGATTGGGTGAAGCCACTATTGGAGGGCAAGGAGGGCTGCTGGATGGTTTCCTTTTCCCCAGTTGAGCTCGTATGTGACATGAACACCTGGGTTCTTCTTAACCACAAGCCAGAACCATGTGGGGGAGTGTTTTGGAAAAGAAAAACCAAAACAAACCCTGGTTTTCACCTTGACATCAGAAGGAACATACGCTTGCTTTAGTTCTGGGGATGTGTGATAGGCTCGTTCATGAGAAGCTGTGTGCCGGAGGCCATGGCCTCACTGGGTCTTTTTCTGTTGCTTATTGGAAGAATTAGGTCTGAAGAGGGAAGTGATTGACAAACAGAAGCTGGACTCAGGCAGAGCTGGATCTAAATCCCGGTTCTACCACTTGCAAGCTATGAGAACCAAGGTTCCATTCTAAGCCTATTTTCTCATAAGTAAAATAGAAATTATACTTCCCTCACAGGCTATATGAGTATTAAATGAGATCAAGTACATAAAGTACCTGGCATAAAGCCATAATAAGCCTTAGCTGTTGTTATTGTAATTGTCACCTAGGCTATATAGATTTTACCTTTCGACTTTGACTTTCAGAAATCATGAACTAGGTAATTGAATTAATCATCTTGCTGAAGACAATTTAGAAAAATGAAGAAAAGCTAGAAAAGATCTCCTTAATAGTGTCAAGAGTTAAAGGATAATAACTAGGTCAAACTTTGGGAGAAGAATTAATAGAGGTTAGATTGCTTTTCCTTGGGGGCATGTGCTATTTTTTGCTGATCTGAAACAGGTGCCCGGGAGACTGTGTTGGGTTTTCTACAGCTGCTTTGGGTAAGGGGGAACATTGAACTATAGGGCTCACCAAAGTAGGGACCCCAAACCACCCCCGACTTTGGGTTGGAACCCTAAGGACCGTATCCAAAATAAGGATTAAGTGGAAGTAAACCCACCCTTGCACAGGCTGAAGACATCAGGGTTGCCAGAACATCTCAAAGCATGGAATCAGATGGATGCTTGCCTATGAGGCTGGCAGAAGGAAAGAAAATTCTCTCTGGAGGCAGAAAACATCTTTATAGGCTTCACATTATTTCTACAAATGTATTAAAAATGCGATGTCCCACACACAATCAAAGATGAACAGGAATTCAGGGGACAAGACAAGAGGAACACGACAAGCAACAGTCCATTCTTGCTTTCTAATGCGATAAGAATGTTATGTATGTCTTAGTAATCACAGATCTCAAGGCTGTTTCCTTTCAAAATGTTTTATGATCAAATCATGGGAGAAAACATTAATCATGTTTTAATCATTCCTAAATTTAAGTCAGATAGAAAGAAATTAATCTTTAGGAATGTATAGTGCTCAAAGTGAGATCTAAGAGGCCGTGAGAATTTCAAACCGAAGCAGCAAATGGTAAGAGACAGTGGTCCTTGATGATCATCTGTAGAGTTCTTTGGGTTGCTGTTTTCTGCTGTTCATATCAGTATTGGCATTATTATGGTTATCGCCAGAGCAGCTCAAGATACACCAATGGGAAACCCTAGGAGAAAATGTGTTTTTCCAAGTCTAGGAGATAAAGATATTTATGCAAGAGAAAGATGGCAAGGCTCCAAACTCAGGACACTTTATTAAAATGCTCGTCAGATGAGATCTTTTCAGGGGAGGTTCACAAGCTGGGTTTGTTTAGAGGATCTCGCCAAGAAGTAGGACACTTGCCCATCTCTCTGGAATGCCTCGAAACAAAGCATTTTCTATCAAGACAACTTCTGCTCACATTGTGTCACTTGTTCAAGGTCTCAGCAATTCTCCTTGGGGGCACTTCTTTCCTTGGGCATCCACTTCACCTCCTTAATACGAGCTGGCTAGGTGCCTAGGATGGGGGCAGAGCAGTGGCAGCAAAGGCCATGTGGTCAGGAGAACTTCAACTTCTCAGCTGTGTGCTGCTAGCTCAATGGAGCACTAAGGGAAGTGGGAAGGGAGCAGACGGCTGTCACTCACAAAGGCCAATCCTTCTCCCCACAGCAATCCTCATATCTACCATGTTTTGCTATGTTTCCTTCTGATGCCAGCCCTGTGGGTCACCCACCTACTTATCATGACTTCTCATCGCTCCCCTCCCAACACTGCCTTGTTTTTTTTTTTGTTTTTTTTTTTTTTTTTTGAGACGGAGTCTCGCGCTGTGTCACCCAGGCTGGAGTGCAGTGGCGCGATCTCGGCTCACTGCAAGCTCCGCCTCCCAGGTTCACGCCATTCTCCTGCCTCAGCCTCCGAGTAGCTGGGACTACAGGCGCCCGCCACCACGCCCGGCTAGTTTTTTTTTTTTTTTGTATTTTTAGTAGAGACGGGGTTTCACCATGTTAGCCAGGATGGTCTCGATCTCCTGACCTCATGATCCACCCGCCTCGGCCTCCCAAAGTGCTGGGATTACAGGCCTGAGCCACCGCGCCCGGCCCCACTGCCTTGTTTTAACTATTTCCCTCCTTACATGTGCTTCCAGCAACCCTAAGTAAGAACAAAGCAGTAAAAAAATGAAGCAGAAAAATCCTACTCTTTGAAAGGTGGAGTGGATGAGAGACAGAGAGATGGGATAGAGAGGAGACTGGGTAACTTCTCTAGTTGGTCATGCTCTAGTGACTTATTATCATTTATACTTCTACATTATGTATCTATCTGTGTCTATCTTTGTATGCATCAAAAATTTAAAAATTATAAAAATATATACATTTTGTCATTTTCACAAGATTTTAAAAAACATAAGAAATAGTACTTGAAAGATTTTCTTCTAAGAGAATGATGGGACACAGACCTGTTCTAGAGTCTATGTCCCATGATTCTCTAAGTCTCTACAATGCAAAGCAACATTACAAATAGCCTGAATTGTGCAATTGTTTGCCTCCAATATAGATAATGCCTTGATTATTGGCCAGTGGAGTTTACCCATGAATTTAGTAGAGCAGTAATGTATGGAATCAGCTTCTTGTGTCCTTCCCTAAGGCCTAGTCAGGAGCTAGGTAACCCAGGAGGTGCTCAGGAAATAACAATGGGTAATTGGTGAGAAGTTAAAAAGTGTCCATGTGCCATAATGATTACAGATTTATAACCTCACCATTCATAGTACCTACGATTCTCTGAATTTAAAAGTATGTTTTACTGATTAACAGCCATGTATTTGCACTTTTCTTGGCATATGTGTGAAGTAAAATTTGACTGCTTCCTGTCTATCTCTAATTCCTCCCCAGCCCCTGATTTATTTATATTATCTCTCTTTGTGTTTCATGAATTAACAAGAGTGTTTAGCTTTCCAAAACTGCCTGTTGGAAAGGACTTCTTTCACTTAAATGCCCTTGAAAAGCATTAACAGAGCTACCACAGTATTTATTAGACTTTATAATAACCTCTTTGTCTTAAATGAACTATTTGATCCCTTCCCTTTAAAGAAAACCCGAGGAAAAGAAACATTACCATTATCACTGCCTGCCCATAAGAACTGGGATCCAGTTTTCAGAAACTAAAGCTACAGAGGTTTGCCTGTTTAAAATCCAAGAGTACTAGTTGCTTTTCTATGACCAGAGGAAAAGCCACATGTTGCCTACTCTGGATTTATTAATTCTCTGTAAATTTGTTCTGCCCAGCTTGGGTGTAGCAGTGAGCTCATTTATTTACTTGCATAGCAACAATATAATGAAAACTGAGTCTGGCCTTAAAAATACACCCTCGTAAGCCGTGTCCATGGTTAACCCTTCCAAATGCTTCCCTTGTGCTCATGAAGTTTTTTTCCCATGTATTTTGGGGAGGTGATTTACTTTCTTTCAAAGTCGTTCTGATGCCTGATTTTATGCCAGAACCAAACCTTTTGCTAGCCACATCTAAATCACAGCCAGCTTCTTTCCCCAGCAAGGAAAAAGTCACAACTGGAAGCTCAGAAGTGGAGCAGTGGCGCTCTTGGGTCACTTTCATTTGACACAGCATTGGGCAGCAAACCCGCTCAATGGAAACAGTGCCCCGATTGTTAAGCCCCTAGCATGTCTCCCCTGCTGCTTTCAGGAAGCTCTTTGTGTAGCAAGTGCTAAAGCAATATTTAGTTATAGAGTGACCAAGCACCAGTGAGCAGCTAGGAGCATTTAACATGAAAGAACACGACGGGAAATGACGTCTGGGTTTCACAAGTGGTTGAGGTCTTTCTCAGAACAATGCCAAATACAAGCCTGTGACAAGCTGGATACAGCAAAGCCATTTTTTTTTTTTTTTTCTGTCTCATGGACTGAAATGTTCTTTGAATGAAAACTATACAAAAGCACAGATATTTTGGCTCTTCTGATGTCCAAATAAATTCAACAGGACACTGAGCGCTACATCTACACTGGGAAATGGATTTTAGAGAGATGCCCACAGACTGCCCTAAGGGGAATGGGACTACGGAGAGGAGGTGAGAGATGAGAATTTTGGGATCCAAATGCCGATTGGTATCATTTCCTCCTAAATAGGAGAACTCTTATGGTTTCGCTGGAAGAAGAGAGGCAGTAGCTGATGAGGCCAACCACTCACGAGGCAGAACTCGGTGCCTGCTCTGAAGGTGGTTGTTGTGTCCAGAGACACCAGGCCTAAAATGTCTTCTGCAAAATCCAATAGGATTAAATAGGGGAAAATGGGCAGAAAACAATGAGTTCCAGGATGAAGTGCTTTCTTAGCTCTTGGTAACAAAACAGGGATGAGGGTGCTCCTTAGTGGGGAACTCTGGAAGTTTTTTTGGGTACAAGACCTGGGTCTGTCAAAGACTGATTCTCACTGGCTCAGCACACTCCAGCCCCTGCCTCCTTGTGTCCCTGCCTGCTCCTGCTGTCTTTTGACACAGCTCTGTCTTCCAAAGTGCACTGTGGTTCTGGATGGGATGGTGGGCTGGATCCTAAAGGAAGAGTGGGAAAAATCCGCAAAAACTTAAGGGTCAAGTTGAAATTTATAATCAGTGCTTGAGTATCTTTTCTTTAAAAAAAAAAAAAGACTCTTGATGTCAGGCCATTTTTATTAAACTGTTAAAGTGATTCTGAGAAAGAATCAGATAAGGATATCTGCATCATAAAATTTTAGCAAAGATCATTAGAGATAATCGAGCGTCACTTGCCATTTCACAGTTGAGGGAACTCAAGTGGAGTTAGTTACTCAGGCTATTAATGATAGGGAAGTGAAGGAGACCGTTGGTTAGCTGGGCCAGCAGTGCAGCGGTATACCTTTCTCAATGCCCTGCGGCCTACACTAGCAATACATGTTAGACATTTTCCAGAAATCTACTACTTTCCTAATTTCACAAGTAAATTCTCTTTAAAAAAGTTACTTCCTTATATGACAGCCACAACTTGAAAACTGGGTAACTTGTGTTTTGGGAGGTGCCCCCACCTGGTTAAATGAAGTTACCCATTTGGAGGAATTTGAAGTCATTTGGAAAGACAGTCTTAGGCCAGGCGTGGTGGCTCACGCCTATAATCCCAGCACTTTGGGAGGCCGATGTGGGTAGATCACGAGGTCAGGAGTTCGAGACCAGCCTGGCCAACGTGGTGAAACTTCATCTCTAATAAAAATACAAAAATTAGCCAGGCATGGTGGTGCACATCCATAGTCCCAGCTACTCGGGAGGCTAAGGCAAGAGAATCACTTGAACCCAGGAGGTGGAGGTTGTGGTGAGCCGAGATTGTGCCACTGCGCTCCAGCCTGGGCAACAGAGCGAGGCTCTGTCTCAAAAAGAAATAAAAAGAAAAAAAAAAAGAAAAGAAAAGACAGTCTTTCCATGTGGCAGAGAAAGCCAACATAGCAACGTTCTCAGTGGTACTGGAGTCTAGACATCACCCTAGTGACCTGCTCGGGACTCCTGGATCAGCCCACTTTGAAGCTGCCCACTACAGCTGGGTGGGAGGAACTTCCATGCTCCTTAATTCAGATTCCCTCAGCATTGAGGCTACTCCCTGGACCTGAGGTGGGAGCCCTGGGCAGCAACTTTAATTCATCCTGCCAACAGGGTATGATTTAGCACCCAAATTGCTAATGAGGTGTCCAAATACGCCTTCTTCTTTAAGGGCCTGGCAACATCATCCTTCAGCCGGCATGTAAAAATCATTAGCATTGGAGTCAGACAGACGTGGGCTCAAATATCAATCCTCTCACTGGAGGCAGCAAGTTAACTTCAGCAAGTGAATTTCCTTCTCAGACCTCAGTTCCCTCCTCTGAACAGTGAACGCTGTGAGGTGCACCTCACGAGGCTGTGGAGAGGATCAGGTGGGAGTACCTCTCTAGGATCCCTGATATGGAGCCAAGGCTCGAGCTGCCTTGGGGTCACCCCCACTCTGGTTCTAAAACTATCTTGCAAAATGAGATGGAAGCATGGGGTAATGACACCAGTGAAGGCTGCACATTCAATTGGTGGTGACTTTGAAAACAAAAACTCATCCAATAAATAACTGGTTTAAGTGTGCCACGCTTTAAGAAAACCAAGTCTTATAAAAATTAATCAAATAAATCAGAGGTGATTGTGGCATTGCTAAAGGCTTCTTTGCTTCAAAAAACTGATATACTATGGAATCCCTTTAAAGAGGGGACTCCTTGGTACTCTTCAAATGTTACTGGAGTTACATCCTACTTTTTTTTTTTTTTGAGAAGGAGTTTTGCTCTTGCTGCCCAGGCTGGAGTGCAATGGCGTGATCTCAGCTCACTGCAACCTCTGCCTCCCAGGTACAAGAGATTCTCCTGTCTCAGCTTCCCAAGTAACTTGGATTAACAGGCATGCACCACCATGCCTGGCTAATTTTTTTGTATTTAGTGGAGACGGGGTTTCATGATATTGGTCAGGCTGGTTGCGAACTCCTGACCTCGGGTGATCCACCCACCTCGGCCTTCCAAAGTGCTGGAATTACAGGCATGCGCCACCGCGCCCGGCCTACATCCGACTTTTGAGGAACACACATTGTCCTATGTGAGTGGCACTGACACACTTTAAACAGGAGCAGCACGTCTCTCTAGAAGTTATCTTGACAACGTTTAAGGCACAGTTAGAATGAAGTGCTTTTGATTGCTGACCGTTTCTAGTTCTGCATTTTGCATGATGTATTCAAGCAAGTCTTTTTTTAAAGATTTGTACAACCAGGCCTGGCGCAGTGGCTCATGTCTGTAATCCCAGCACTTTGGGAGGCCGACGTGGGCAGATCACCTGAGGTCAGGAGTTCAAGACCAGCCTGACCAATATGATGAAACCCCATCTCTACTAAAAATACAAAAATTAGCCGGCATGGTGGTGGGCACCTGTAATCCCAGCTACTCAGGAGGCTGAGACAGGAGAATCACTTGAACCTGGGAGGCAGAAGTTGCAGTGAGCCGAGATTGCACCATTGCACTCCAGCCTGGACAACAAGAGTGAAACTTTGTCTCAAAAAAAGATGTGTTCAACCAATATTGTTTGTTTTATCATGAAATTAAATAAATAAATTTATTCTGTTCTCTCTCTCTCTCACAAATACAGTGTTCTCCTACTTAGCCAGACGTCATATTAAAGCAGTCTCAGCCGGGCGCGGTGGCTCAAGCCTGTAATCCCAGCACTTTGGGAGGCCGAGACGGGTGGATCACGAGGTCAGGAGATCGAGACCATCCTGGCTAACACGGTGAAACCCCGTCTCTACTAAAAATACAAAAAACTAGCCGGGCGAGGTGGCGGGCGCCTGTAGTCCCAGCTACTCCGGAGGCTGAGGCAGGAGAATGGCGGGAACCCGGGAGGCGGAGCTTGCAGTGAGCTGAGATCCGGCCACTGCACTCCAGCCCGGGTGACAGAGCAAGACTCCGTCTCAAAAAAAAAAAAAAAAAAAGAAAAGTAAAGCAGTCTCTTACCTCTTCACTCTGATAAGCACAGTCACTTAGCATGAAATCATTGAAAAAGGAGGGTTAACCTCTGTTTGCTTTGGTGTGGGTTTATAAGAAGTTACTAATGCACTCTTAGAAATATGCATTATCTATAAACTTTAGAACGAAGTGCAACTGAGTTTGAAGGCTTTGGCACTGGCCAAACAAAAAGGACCTTTGTTAATTTTTAAGGAGGGGTGTTACAGTTTGCTCATTGCTTTGGCTTTGGTGACTTGTCTGAGAAAAGATACTTCTCATTTTCAAAGTGAGCTCATAAAGTCCTGCCCTTCAAGTGCTGAACGACCTCCAGTTTTGTGTAGTATTAAAATGTATCTTGAAACTTCAGGGGTGACATTTTAGATGGCAAGTTCAGTTCTCTGCATAGCCCCGAAAACCATGTATCGAGGCAAACAATTCATTTAAATTAGGATTATCTTTATGTAGAAACGTACAATTCTGGAACATAGTTGTATTTTACTGATTTATAAATGAAGAAACTGAAGTACCCTCTGCCCTAGAAGTATTTTTTTGGGTGTGTGTGTATTTTGTGTGTGTATAGGCAGGGAATAGGAGAAAGTGAGGTGAAGTCAGAGTTTAACTTTTCTGGAAGCTTTCATTTCCTCTAAACCTATTTTTTGCTTGTTGTTAGACAAGTCATGCTGCTAATATATAGTACTTAGTTGGCTAGTATCTGAGTGACACTCTGGGCAACCAGATTTCACAATGCCTCAAATTCCAATAAGGGAAGTCCTTGTTCCTTAGCCAACAGCTTATGGGTGTCTGCGTGTGTGTGTGTGTGTATGTGTATGTACGTGTATGTGTGTAATTTGTGATGACTCAGTGTCTAGGAAGGTACAAACATTGTAGCTAATCTATTTCTGTTTCTTACATTACCTTTCAGGAATGAGCCTGGAAGACCTGGCTAAAACCTTTGAATCATTTCCTGCCAACATTTGGCTGTGACCCATTTTGGAAGGTAGAAAATGGTCCTTAAAGATGATGTCATAGGATCTTGGTAAATCTGAATATTACTTGAGTTTTCCAAGTGCCACCTCAAAGCAATACTTACCCCAGTCTAGACCATCACACGCATTGCTATGGCAGACCATTCCCTTTTTAAGGAGCCCTTGAGATCAGTGAAATATACAACATATTCTGGGACCATAGAGAAGGGAGAAACTGCTGGGTTGCAGAGAGGAAGCTTCATGAAGGGGATGAACCTTGGAGTGGGTTTTAAAGAATGGATAGGAGTTCACTGGGAGAATAGACGGGAAAGGCATTCTAGGTAAATCATAACACATGGAAAGGAAGTTCTCCTCAGAGGAAAAAGTCAGGCCGGGCACAGTGGCTTATGCCTATTAGTCCCAGCACTCTGGGAACCTGAAGCAGGCATATCACTTGAGGCCAGGAGTTCAAGAATAGCCTGGCCAACGGGGCAAAACCCCATCTCTACTAAAAGCGCAAAAATTAGCCAGGCTTGGTAGCGCATGCCTGTAGTCCCAGCTAGCAGGCTGAGGCATGAGAATCGCTTGAACCCAGGAGCCGGAAGTTGCAGTAAGCCAAGATGGCGCCACCGCACTTCAGCCTGGGTGACAGAGCGAGACCCTGATTCAAAAAAAAAAAAAAAAAAAAAAAGGCTAGTTTTCCTCCTTAGGTGACCACAGAGGAGTTAACTAATCTTGTCTAAATTGGGCAAAATGCACAGAAGTTAAACTCTCAGATAAGCCCAACTTTATATCACTCATGCTTTGCTTCAAGGTACTCATTTATTGTGTATGATTAATTACGCTTAGAGCACACAGGCAGTGACATTCTGAAAGTTCCTTCAGCGAGGGAAGTGACTGTATATAATCTGACACCTCTCATACCAGATGGTAATAAGCTGGACCATGGGATTGGAGCAGCAGCGTGTGAGGGTGGATGTGTGATAAGATCAGAACCACCTTTCAGTTAATTAAAGGTTAACTCTAATTTAACACTTTGATTCTCGCTTCCACTTTGTTCATTGGTTCACTGGGCTGCTATCTGTGGGCTGATGCTCTACCAAGTGCTTAGCCTATAAGCAGTCAGGAGGCAGCCATGGCCCCTGCATTGATGGAGCTTGTAATTTAGCCCCAAACTGATCTTCAGAAAGAGGTACAACAAATAGTTCCAGCAGTTAGAATAAAAGCGACACATCCAAAGAATAATCAGAGAAGCACACATAATTTCCCATGCAGATCAACCGTGAAATGAATGAGCTCAGGTGACAATTTCACCGATCTTTGAAGCAGAGAAATGAGACGATTTTAGATCTTTTTAGGCTTTTGGTTTTGAACATTTGTAGGTTTCATTTACCCCAAACCATAATCCCATATTAAGTAGAACTTTTGCTGTTAAAAATTGAAAACTTTTTTCTTCTTTTATAATTCAGCTTTTCAAATTATTTGACTATGAGTAACTCATTTAATTTATTATTGCCTATGGGTTCTTGGCAATCACGATGCATATTTAGAAATCTTTGCAAAGTGAGAAAAATATAACCTACATATTATTTTCTAATATGATGAAATAGTTATGAGCCCTAAATAGAACAATTAATGGGGTAGACATGATATGGTTTCCTAGACATTGGCCTAAATGTTTATTAGTTTCTGTTTTGCAGTTTTTGTGTTTCATATTTTGGAGCCAAAAGATCTTTTATTCAGCTCTCAAACATTCTTATAGGCACTGGGCATGTTGCCTACAATGCCTAATGGATAAAACGGCCCTGTGCATAAAACCCAGAGTGAAAACGACCAATGAAATTAAGTAAAGGTGTCAGCGTATATGGTTTTCAGATAACTTGGAGAGTTTTTTTTCCATGCTTTGCAGAATTCTTGTAGAACCAAAGAGAAAGCCACACACTCAAAAAGCACAGCATATGTGTTAGCAAGAAAGCACTTGTACCTTCGGTGTGTAGTAAGAAACACAACAGGGCTGATGTAGTAGAAAATAAACTCTGAGAAAGGAAACGCAAGGTGAGGGGAATGCATTCTTTTAAGTCCCTGCCATGCTAAGCACTGAGTCAGGGACCTTCTATGTATACTTCCATTTAATTCTCATGACAGCCCTATGAAGTAGTTAGGATCGTTCCCATAAAACAGATGAAGAAACCAAGGCTTAGAGATGGTCGGTAACTTACCAAAGGATATACAGCTATGGAGAAACAACCCGGCATCAGCTGAACCCTGAAGGCCTTACTCTCTCCACAGTTCTCATACTGTCTGCTTGTTTCCTAAAAGGGTGGGGATTTTATGACATATTTCTTTCTCTAAATGCTGATTTAATAAGTGATGAATGTCAGTTAGTGTGGAGGAGATAAAAGAGGGTGGATAGAGGTTGGACTTTCCAAGAGCAAAGTTGAAGTAATAGAAGGCAGAATTCACTGTCTCTTTTGTTTGTTTGTTTGTTTGTTTGTTTCCTTAAGTGATTCATTAGTAGAACAAAGCAGTGCTGGATAAAACTTCTGAAGCCCACAGTCTGTAGCAATATCAAGGGAATTTTGAACTATGGAAAGTCCCAAATCATAATCAGATTGGAACATGTCCCAGCTCCTTCATGGTCCCTTTACAATGTTTCTCGAGATCTAGTCCTAGGCCACCACCCCCAAAACTATGCAAGGAGCTCGATAAGATGCAGATTCCTGGGCCCCAAACCAGACCTACTGGATTAGCTTCTCTGAGGGAAAGACCTGGGAATCTGCATTTAAACTCACTGTCCCTACCTCTAGGGGTGATTCTATGCCCATTAACATTTTTAAACCCCACCCTGGTGGTTCAGAATAAGATTCCACTGCCTCCTCATTTTATTCAAGAGCTTTTAAAGACCATAGCTTAAACTATCAAGCATATCTAGTTCTGGGCTCACCATTATCTTACAGATGAAAAATTTAAAGAGAAAATGAGCAAATTGCTTCATTAAGCAAGTCAGTAAAACTGCTAAAATGCAAACTCAGAAAAATGAATAAGCCACGCCTGATCCCCAGTGCGCTGGGATTATCGCTTAGGGCCTAGGCTTAAGTCATTAAAACGATTCCCACCCACTGAGAATATCCTATACCCAGGAAGATGTTGACAGATGTTTTTTAAAGCAGTTGCAATTGCCAGGAAGGCTAAAATCACCTCCTAGCAGATAAGCCATCTCCACTATGAAAGAAAGGAAGGAACAGAGGAAAGGAGGAAAGAAGGAAGAGGGAAGGAGGGAAGGACGGCGAGGGGGAGAGAGAGAGAGAGAGAGAAGAGAAGTGAGGAAGGGAGTGAAAAGAAAGGAAGAGGCAACCACACTCCCACGGGTGTGAACCACTGGTCTAGGGTACATGGAGAGAGGCAGCCTAGAGACTCAGGATCAGGATACTGTGGAGAAGCCCTTGGTATTTGGCAGGGAAGGTGCCAGGGCCACCCTCTTGCCCTCCCCATCCTGGCCATGTCACTACCCCAGACCTTGACTGTGCGATGCTTCAGGCATGACCTACTCTTCAGCCCTGGCTGCAACTCCTGGAAGGGCTGGCACAGGGCATTTTCAGAAGCTGATTTCCTCCTGCAGGACTCATCTACCTTTTGCTAAACAGAAAATGTTCTACTGAGTGTAGACTTAAATAAAACAAAACATGGAATGTGAGTGCCTGAGGGTCACCCCAGCACCCAAGCCCTTTGACATCAATCCAAGGGAAGATGAGTCCAAATTTCTGCCCTCTGGAAGGACAGGGAGCCATGGGGAAAGCCTGCAGGGCAGTCCCAGCAGACACAAGGGGAAGAAGTCTGAAGGCTTAGGCTTCTCCCACTTGGAGCTGAAAAGGTTGGGTCTAAAAAGGAAAACACGCTACCTTCCTGCCAAAGTCAACCGTGATGAAAGTTTAGAGCCCACCACCTCTCCGCCAAGCATTTCCTGTTCTGGCCTCCCCATCTGCCTCACTGGCTCAGATGTGGGAGAGCTATTTTTAAGGTGCAAACAACCAGGACTAAGAATGAGAGAAGTTATTTATTTATAGTTACACCTTTCAACTGTTTTTCCCCCTCTGGAGATAGAGGCCAGGTTTCGTTTTCCCTTTGAATCTACAATTCCCAGGACAAGGAAGACTGAAAAGCCGCAGGTCAGTTTATCACCTCTAGGCAGGCATTGTTGTCATGGGCAGTACAAGTCTAAAAGCTGTGCACCACCCTTGAGGAATCCCTCTTAAGGAACATACACTCAGCTCATGCCACATGTGTGCTCTTGAGAAGTATTTTGTAAAACATGCTTTTTATATAAAAGGTGATTAAAAAATGCATTAGTGCTTTTGTTGTTTAAAGGAATCCACCCGCACAGTCAGGGTCTGGGGTGGTGACATGGCCAGGATGGGGAGGGCAGGAGGGTGGTCCTGGCACATCCCCTGCCAAACACTGAGGGCTTTCGGCACTATCCTGATCCTGGGTCTCTAGGCTGCCTCTCTCCATGTACCCAAAAATGCATTCGTGCTTTCGTTGTTTAAAGGAATCCTTTGTTTTTTCAACCGAGGATTCTAATAGCATCAAATAGATACTCCCTAATTTACAGAGGTTTTAAGATCAGACTTCATATTAGATTTACTTGGGACAGGGCAGATCTATAGCTAGTGTTCTAAGGGTCAACAAGCTCTTTCTGGTTATGTAATTGCATCTTTCCTCTTGTAATTCAGGGATATCTTCTTACCCAGTTAAATTGGTTCATTCCTAATACCAAACCTTGCAGGACCCGTTGGAATTTGCCAGTAAATGAAAGAGGAAATCCCTCCCTTGTGATGTTCACATAAGCATCATCTTGGTTGTGGATATTACCCCGATCAGTCCACTGACATTATTTTCCTGATAGCACGTGTCCCCACCTAGCATTCTCTTGGTTGCTTCCGTCTCCCCCACGGCAATGTAAGCATCACCAGGGCTTTGTTTATCTTTAATTAATCACTGTATCACAAGCTTCAAAAATATATTAGATGCTCCACATTCATTGTTCAATTAGTGAATTTCTATTGACCTCAAATTGCTAAAGTATTTGGGATTATACAGGGTGTTGCAGAGCCCCCCACACTGTATTTTTAAATTAATATCTTCTTAAATATCCAAGTTCCACTGTTTTCACCCACTGCCTCAGGCATTATTATAAGAATGACTTGAAGGACAGGAGGATGGCTTCATTCCAATTCCACTAGTATCTATGCATTTTCAATGAGTCAAACTAAGCTGACAACTCTACAGAATGAGTTGGTCAGCACGACCTACTCCCAGTTTCCTCACTCTCACTACTTTGGGTGGGTTCCTTGTTCAGCCAGGCCACCGAGGTCATGATTCAGCTTTTGGCCAAGGGAGGCTCCTTGTTGCATCATCAGGCTTGTACGAGATTTGGTGTCTGTTCCACTCCATGAAGAAACAGAAAAGATAGGAAACTATTTGAGCACAGAATGAAGGCTTAGAAGCTAATGTATGAGAAAGATGGAGAGAAACAGTTTAACAACCCATGTAACCCAGGATGACACAGGAACTTAAGAGGGCTGGAAATCAACCATACTCAGCACGTGGTAGTTCAAAGAGGTTTTGCTGAATAATGGATGAATGGCAAAATCATGCATACATGATACCTGAGCTAAGGTATTGGTTATATCTACTTCTTGGCAGCTTCAAGTTATTATTTTGGGAACATTTCCAAATGCTCCAAGTGCAATGGGGAAAAAAAATAAGTAGGCACAAAGATTTAGTTAGTCACTTACTCACCTTTTTACCCACATGGGGCCCACTGGTTCCCCCAATACTTCTCTGCACTGATGGTGGCACCTGATATACCTCTTGTTCTTGGGTGCCATGGCCAGTGGGGACTTGGTAAATTCCCTGATTTTGGTAGGAAGGTGGCACTTGGTAGATGGTGTCTCGGGGAGCAGCCTGTGGGTTTGGCACTTGATAGAGCTTCTGTTGGCCAAAGGTCTGCTGCATCAGTCCAGAGGCAGGCTGGTCATGACTGGAGGTGGTCTCCTGCACAGGACCAATCAGAAGCTTCACCCGGTTGCCTGGGACAATGCCTTGTCGACCATGTAAGGAGCACAGCCACCATCCTTCCAGTCCCCCTGTGTTCTGCTCTATGACGGTCAGGATGTCTCCCTTGCGAAAGGCCAGTTCCTCGGCACACTCTGGGACATTGTCATATAAGGCCCTTGCCATAAGATTCTAGGAAAGAAGGAAGAGAAGGAAACCGTGTTAGAATATTGGGTCAATCCCTTTAGCACCTAAGGCCTGTGCTCCTATGGAAAGGCACACTTCCTGGAAAGAGAGAAGCATAAATCTGAACAATAGACTGTAAGGAGAAAAACAGATGGTGCAGACAAAAGACAGATACATACATACTGCATCTGCCACCAGTGACATCAGACTGCCTCCTTGGAAAAGCTCAAAACACCAGAAGAGTTCTTTCCTCTAGCAGGAGATGCCGTGCCAAGGAATTATGAGTAGCACTGTTACAGAGTTAGAGCATGGTTCACTATTCAAAATGTTTTTCTTCCTTTTTTAAAGTGAGCTTAAGGAAAAAAAAATCCCGAGATATTCAGACGTACAACAATGAATATTTCTCAATATTGTTCTATACTGGAGGTGAAAAGAGTAAAAGAAAAATCCCAAATAACACAGTACAAATAGCATTTATATTTGGAGTTGAAAAATCAACAGAAGTCCATATATATATGCCTTGGCAGGGCTTAGAAATTCTTGTTCTCGGATGACAGGAGCCTCGGATCCAGAGGGAATCTATAAGCAAGGCATACAGACATGCCATCAAGCATGGAGCACAGGCCGGCAGTCATCTACATCTTCAGCTTTGACAATGAATTTATTAACACATAGGAGGATGCCAACTCTTCTCTTTCGGTCTTTTCTGCATACCTTTCCTGAGGGCCCCTCCTCGCCCTCCCCTTTCGTCACCTACTTCTTGAATCTCGCCATTCACATTGGAAAAGCTGTGCCTTCCCCTTTCATGGGTCCAACACACTCTCCGTCTTTGTATGAAGGCCTGTCTGGCACATTCAGTACTAAGCAGACAGCCAAAGTAGGCATTCAGCAGAGAGTGGGCAGGAGGTACGTGCTGACATTCTTGGAGGCCTTTCAAAGGCTGGGAAGATTTCATTTCTTGGCATTAGTAAAGTTTCCCAGCACGCGGGCAGCCATTCCCGCATGCCTGCCCCCTTCCCAGAGCACAGAGAAGTCGGGAACGTTGTTGATTCAGCACAAGCCCTCGGAACACTAAAAGTGATCTCTAGTGCTTTGTTAAGATGTTTGGATGCACTTAATGTCATTGAGGTGGGGCTCATTTATGGAAGAAGGGATTGCGGATTGGATGGGGCAGGTTCGTGACTTTATTTCATACCATGACATATTCGTGGGATTTTCGGCTGAGGTTGTCTGGACTTTTGCCCTCTGTTTTCTTCTCTAGCGACGTGGACTTGATCATTCAGCCTCGAGCTTTTCATTTCTTTGAGGCTGACTTGCACCACTCACGTCCCCCTGTGCCAGCCCCATTGCCACGGATTGTGCGCATTTTCCACTCTGGAGGGCTGTGCAATGGAAGGGATCTGCCCTCTATTCAGTAGTTGGGAAGGTCCAGTTCTGCTGCTGTGAGCCAGGTTCCTCTTAGCCAGGGCAATTAAAGGAGATAAAGCCGTAGAGGACAGTCCTCAGGAAGCTTTGTGATACTCTTCAAGAATAAGGTTGAAGTCCTTTTTCTTGATAGTTATGAGATCCAGGAAGTGTGGGACACAGAGAGGTGAGTGGCCAGGGAAGCTAGAGGGAAACTGAGGACTGTGTGTTTCAGGGGAAGGATTCACTGGGTAGTTAATATTCCAGGAGGCGTTGGGTTTCATCTGACAATTAAAAGTTCACATACATAAAGATAAAATCAGGCAGCAGTTTATCCTGTTCATGGAACCGTTTAAGGATGGTGTCATAATCCTAAAATTGCCTCTGTTTCTCTTCTCCCATCTTTTGGGTGTTCTGTATTTCACAAGAGAAATCATAGAGTTATAGAGGACAAGATTTTGGTCCTTTTACTAAAATGACCTCCAGGAAATGATTCCACCAGAGTTGTACCGAGATTATTAAGTGGGGAGAGAGCTGACCACTCTGGCTTCTGTCTGTCCCTTTATTCTGGGCCCATTCAGCAATCGGGAAGCCCCTACATGAAATCAGAAGTAACAGAGTTGGGCCAGTTGTATGAGAGCTGGGGGTTGGTAGCTGTGCAATTATATTGGCTACAAAGAAGGGAAAGAAGAGAAACAGAAAACAGTAGAAAGGCAAAGGGCTACAGATCTAATCAGCATAAATCAGCTCAAAGCATTCGGAATTGGGCCACTTCCAACTCCAAAAGCACCATGAGGTACTGAAGTGGATCACTGGAGCATGATTGATCAGAGGCAGATAGAAATCCCCGTGCGAGAGTCGTCCTGGGCGTTCTTTGTCTCCTGTCCCAGTAACCTTCTTACCACCTGGTGAGCAGCCAGCTAATGTTTCTACACCGGCCCGTGAGTTGCTTTTCGGGGGAAACTCTCAGAGCCCCACAGTCTGGGCTGATGTAGGCACCGCAGGTGAGTCCTCCGGACGGGTGGCCAGGACTTCCCAGCGGTCCTCCTCAGTGCCCATAGAGATTAGGTTTCAGGCACAGCTTGACACTGCTGTTAGTAGCCAGGACCCCAGCACTAGTCTCACACCTGTTCACACACTGATACATATTCTCAGCCTTGGCTGAACAGGAGTATGAGTTATTTAATATCTGTGCAAGCTACAGAGAGTCAATGTCTATATCCAACCACTCTCCTAAACTGAAGCTTACAGCTCCAGAGACCTTTAGAGACACCTGGACACAATGCCCTTGAGTCACAGATGATGAAATGGGGCTGGGGAGACCTATCATTTGCCCACGGCCACACTGTTGGCAGCGATGGAAAGAGAATTGCGCTCTTTTAGTTTAATCCTCTTTCCAGAACTTTAAGCTACCTTAGCTCAGCCACACAGCATCCTTGTTACTGGGCTCGGTTCCATTATATGATAAAGTACTGAAGAGGACCAGTTCTTCTTTTCATGTCTATGGAATAAATTGGATATTTGGGGTCTTTGGTTCTAGCCGTGTTACTTTGCCAGGCAATAGCTCCCCTTTGGGCCTTAGTTTCCTGGTCCTTGGTAAGCTATGGTGATGTTTTAATTAATTTGCTAGATGGCCCTTGGGCTTCAGGCTCCCTCTCCGCCTTGCCTCCTCTCCATTCGCAGTCCAGGCTTGGTCCTATTCTAATGATGCTATTATGTATGTTTTATACCTATCTGATATTTATCTCTCTCACGATTACATTTCAGAAGAACTATTATCTCAGAGCAGTATATTTCTGAATTATGAATGATTTCTTGTCACTGCAACCTCTTGTTGAGTATCTGCATACAAACAGCAATAGTGCAACCACTGGCTGCATTCAAGGGAATTTCTAAGACAACATATTAATAATGATACTACTTGATAAATTATGGATAAATCTCATCAGATTCCAACACAGATAATACATCAGCAAGCAGGGAAAGGCATGGGGCAGGAGTTGGGCTTTCGAAAAGATTTGGTGTTGGCGCAAGGTTTCAGTAAGACCTTAACAGCCAAATGAATTTCAGCTGGACCATAAATCATCTCATTCAAAAGTGCACATCACTTGTATGTAGGAAAATCAAGAATGAATTCTTCTGGCAAGGAGGTGGAGGGACCCTCTCCTTCAGTGCAAAGGTGTGATTCTTTGAGGCCATAAAGTCAGAAACTGATGATCTGCTATCTTAGAAAAACCCCAGAGAAGCAGTTTCGTCTACTCAAGATCTATGCTTTCTCCTGCCTGCCCCACCACCTTGGATATTTATCTCCAGGGTAGGGAAGGTCAACACAAACAAATCAAGGAGAGATAAGAGCACTATGTAACTCTATATTCAGTTGGATGGTGAGTCTCCAGTGGCTGGCAGTTAGCAGTGCAGCTAGAGCTTGGCAAAATGCCAAAACAGTTAGGGCCCAGAACTTGAAAGCCAGAAGGAACTTTAAACAATTACCATCCAACCCTTTTACTTTACAAAAGAAAAAATGAGCCTCAAGAAGTTAATGATTTGCCAGGTCACCTGGCAAGAAAGTCTTAGAGCTGAGACAGGAATTCAGGCCTTTTGTCTTCAGGTCCAGAATTAGGACAGAATTTAGTCAAGTGAAATGCAGGTGCAACACAAGCTGTGGCTCTAATCAGGATTGGAAACCAGCATTTGGGATCACGAGCCCTATCTGAGGGAACCCTGACTGCAGCAGCCTCTAGCCTTGATCCCCACCCCAAGCTTCCTTGAAACTGTCTTCTTCTGACCTCCACGATACCACTTTTTAGTTCTCCCTCTTCTCTTGACCACTCTCATCCTTATTCTCCATCGGAGACTAAATCTTTTTCCCATCCGTAAAGTGATCATGTTCCAAAGAGATTTGTCCTTTGCACTTTCCCGTTCTCAACTATGTGCTTACTCTCTACAGGAAATCTCATCTATGGGATGGCATCTGAACACACAAATATTTCCTAAAGCCATCGTTTTTGCTGGATATTTCTTCTGCACTCCAGTCCCTTATATCCAGTCTAATGGGCATCTTCCTCTCTAAAAGCAAGTGAAAACACCTTTTTCTCCTGCTTTGCTTTGCTTGGTTAACAGCATGCACACAGCTGCCCAGAAGGAGCCACAGAGGTTTGTTATGTCTCTTCATGACCTGCAACCCATCAGTGGGGCCCTGCTTTCCACCTCACTGCCACCCTTCATTCAGGTTCTTAGCAACCTTTTTTTTTTTTTTTTCTCTGTAGCACAGAGATTGCTTCCCAATTGGCTTTCCTCATTAAACTTCTTCCTCCCTCAAAACCCATCTTCCATTTAACCAGACTGCGTATCTATCCAAAGGCTGTTTCCCTTCCCAGTTCTCGATCATATACTATTTCTTTACAGTACAACTTGGATTGTCCTGTTCAAGACTGTGAACTCCTTAAGTTCAGAGATGCAAATTCCTTTTGCATTTCCAGAACTTTACCCCCATATCCAAAATGAAATATAGACTCATTAAATGTTTACTAAGTTGAAATAGATTCTGGACTCTGATTTCCTCATTGTCTGCAGGGAGGGTGAAATTGTTTTACTTAAAGAGTTCAGCAAGACATTTGGTTAGAATTTTCAGATGGAAGTGGGGAAAATGAATGAACCAGAAAGAGAAATGTCATATCCAAGTCACTTCAAGCCTCACAGCCAGAGACTGTGGGAGACAGACAGCAGGAAAGTGCCTGCCCCTCCCTATTAAAACAGGATAATGACGCAGATCGGTAGCCTGACCCCCCTGAAACTAGTGTTTGCAACTACGGAGCAAACAGGAAGGCCAAGAGGAACTGACCATCCCAGTGAGATTAAGCACAATGGTCTCTTTTAAGAGCTTTTCTCCCTTCAGTGTAGCAATCTGCTTTTGGCACTAGGTGACAGAGCACCATTCAGACACTTTGCCAGACCACTTGGGTTCTGCTGTTCCTGGTTCCCAAGCTATGCCTGAGGAGAAGGAAGAAAATACTGTACAGTTGACCAGAACGCGGGTACAGAGAGCTCTAGGTCACATGATGACTTCTACCCCTCACCCCACCTCCAACTGCTCCCTGCCTTTTTTTCCTTCCCTCACTGCTATCAAAATGTCAAGAAAGCTTATTACTCTTATGTCAGAGAAACAATCTGCTTTTCCATATATGGAGAGGTGTGACTTGTAGTTTCCATGACCACTCATGCGGTCCTTTTAAGAGAAATGAGACACTATGTCTGGTGTATCAGCCCACTAAGACCGATAGCATCATCAATGGCCTGGCTTCCTCTGATTATTTTTACTTCATTCTATATTTGTCATGCAGGAGATCCTGCCATGGCTTCAGGGTTGCCCCATTCTCAATGACATTATTTTCCTGTACCCAATCCCCCAGAATTTTAGCCTGGACTTTTGTGGGTTTGCGTGCCTGCACACACAAATGCATGCAGAGGACAGACCCTGAGAAACAGACACGTCAAGGAAATGGCCATCGTCAAGGAAGTCAATCCTAAGGCAGGCGGCTGAGGGATGAACATCGTCAAGGTCAGTCTCGGGGCACAACGGGGAAGAGAAAGGCTCACGTGCTTTTGTGCATACTGATGAAAACCAGCTTTGGTCTGAGGACTGCAAACCATTTTGGCTACATTTCTCCTCTCCTTCCCATCATCACCTTTGGGATAGAGGGGGATGTGGGCTTTCCCCAAAGAAGGAAACAGCCATAGTCAGAAAACATGGATATCTATAAGTATCAGGATTTTAATTCTCAGAATACTTGGTTTACACTTAGGTTCTTGCATCTGAAGATCTGGAATGTTGAATTTTTTGAGTTGGTTCCTCTTGAGATTATGAAGTTGCAGACATGAAACTTTCACATTCAGGAGACAGAAGATATGATAAGTTATGATATGATATAAGATATGCTATGATATGCTAATTTTTTTCCCAGTACTATTTGCTGACTGTGTTCTGACACACTTTTCACTAGGTGAGCGAACGAGCTCACAGAAAGGCAAGAGCAGGACCCCACTTTGTCCCACTAATCCCCGTCATCCTTCTGCCCACTGGTGAGGGGTGTTCAGCATTTCCCACCAAGGACTCCTCTGTCACCCAGATTGCATTTCAGGCAGTAATTTTTATTTTCTGTAAAGTGCTTCTTTTAGACCCCTATGATGGTTACAAAGCTTACGTGAGTATCTTGGACCCTCTCTGAATCTTGACATCATTCACTTTGTCCTGAGTTCTCAAGTTTTCTTAGAGTTTCCAGCTTTGTGAACTTTAGCTATAGATTTCTCTTTTGAGCATGTCTGAGTGGGAGAAGGTTTCAGAAATGTGACATTAGATACCTGCCTCCCGAAGGTACTCTTGGGCATGGCAAGAGACGCTGTTAATACTCCCTGGATGTGCTATGGGACAGCGCCCTGTGTGTGGTTGTGGATCCAGGGTTTGGGAATCTTAACATCTCTTCCACACTGGCCAATCCAATCTGATGAGGGATCATTTGGAACCCAGCACTATTTTGGTGGCTGATATACCAAAGTGAAGGTACTTTTTGAGAGCTGATGAAAAGATCCAATGCTCATTGCAAATTTGGATATTTGGATCTCAGAAAGAAATCTCTATCTGAAGAGATTTGGTAACATGATATGGACAACATAGCTGTGCAATTAAAAAGGGTTTCCTCAAAAGCTGGGTTTCTCTCCTTCCCCACACTTGAATGAATGCCATGTATTCTTGCCTGATTTAGGGTTCATGCTGGACAAACGCATTCATATGCTAGGATTTGTTTACTGTGTAACCAACAAAATCTTAGGGCAAAAAGTTAGTAGGCAGATTGCATATATGTGTGTATATGTGCAATGTTATAGTCAACTTCTATTATTTCCTGGCCCACGGTGGAAGACGAATTTGACTGCTGAGTTCTATTTTTCAGTCGTCTTTGGGTTTACTGAAGCAACTCCTGAGAGTCTTAAAGAAGGTGGAGGCCGGGCATGGTGGCTCACGCCTGTAATCCCAGCACTTTGGGAGGCCAAGGCAGGCAGATTGCCTGAGTTCAGGAGCTTGAGACCAGCCTGGGCAACATGGTGAAACCCTGTCTCTGCTAAAATACAAAAAATTAGTGGGGCATGGCGGCGTGCACCTATAATCTCAGTTACTCAGGAGGCTGAGGCAGGAGAATTGCTTGAACCCAGGAGGCGGAGGTTGCAGTGAGCCGAGATCGCACCATTGCACTCCAGCCTGGGTGACAGAGCGAGACTCCGTCTCAAAAAAAAAAAAAAAGAAGGTGGAAGAACACCTAGATTTTTATAGGTATTAGAACCAGAAGTCACCCATACCTTGAGCAGAGTTGATTAGTAAGAAGGAACCATTCTAACCCAGTCTCCTTATTTTACAGCCCAGACGGTCTCTTATTAGATTAGCAGCAGAGCCAGAGCTAGCATCTTGCTCACCTCTTAATCTAGAATTTTTTCCACCAGACAAGGATGCCCTTCCTGAGAATCTTCTCCATCTTAGAAGTCAGCACTGTTGCTATTAAGCCTTGGAATTTTGAAGCATTTGTCCCAGGTTGCCCAGTTTTGATAGATTTCAGTACAGTATCTTGGCAAGGGGTCAAAAATGCAGGGCAGGCACAAACTCTTTTCAGGGTTCCGTCCATAGATAAATCTGACAGGCACCATATAATGATGAAGGCCTGACACCCACCCACCCCCAAGATAGATTTTATTAACAATAAAACAACCATCTGGATTTCAGCCAGCATTACAGTGTTGGCACTGGATCATATCTATCTGCCTGTCTAGACAAATCCCTCTAACATCCAGGTACTAAGGGAAGAGAAATAAGAATTAAGTTTTAATGGACTGCAATCCACTATATTACAATATACTTCCAAAAATGATGTCATTTCTCAAAGTCAAAATGCACAAGTTATAACATCTGATAAGGTGTTTGAAAGAAGAGAAAGAGGTTCCTATTTTCCATTCCCATCTCTCTTATCTTCCTTCACCAAGCTATGCAGCCCGAGGTTATAGCTAAATCCACCAACACAGATGCATACACATCCTGGCAACTCTTGTCCATCTTCCAGCCAGAACCGAGCTGATGGAAATGGGATGCCACCCTCCCTGGAACTCTTTTAGATGTCACCTGACCTGGGTTTGGTGCCTGATTGGTATTATCTACTTCACTTGTGAGGTCCTCAGAGAGTTTTAGAAAATAGATTCACACACTTGGCTGAGAGGTGTGTACAGTCATACACTGTCAGCAATGCAGCCGCTAGGCTCTCTTCAGGAAGAATTTTCGAAGCTGCAGTTTCTCAGAAGACAGGGGAAAGGTGGCAGGAGCAAAGGGAACAAAAAACCCTCATTGTGAAATTGTTCAGTGCCGAGGTGGAGAGACAAGCTCTTACACGCACATGTTTTACACCAGTTTATGAGAATAAAATAGCTTTCTTAAAGACCCAGCTCTAAATGCATGTTCCATGATGAGGTACATATTGTAGAGAAAGATGCCAGAGAAATACTTTAAAGTTGCCTTAGAGATGGTTTGATGGGTTTTACATTTGACTTGAATGAAACTATGCTTCTTAGTATTTTGTGGTATTCGCTGAAACAAACTGGGGCTAGGCCTGTAAGAGGAAGTTGCTTTTTGGTTAGTACCTGTTACGTTAAGCTCAACATCAGTAATGATAAGATTATGGCAATCAGTTCTATGGGGGTATTTTTATTCTTCTGTCACATAAAACCAGTAGGGCAGTTATTTTTTAAGCAGAAGGAGTAGAAGAGATTAGACCACTGCTTCTCAACTAGGAGATTTTTGTCCCTCTAGGTACAGGCAGTGTTTAGTGGCATTTTTTGGTTGTCACCGTGTGTGTGTGTGCACGTGTGCGTGTGCATGCACACATGTGTTACTGGTATCTAGTGGGTAGAATGGCCAGGGATGTTGCTAAACATCCTACGGTGCACAGGACAGCCCCCACCACAAAGAATGACCTGGCCCTCAATGTCAATAGTGCCAAGGTTGAGAAACCCTGGATAGAGGAATGGACACCAGACTGAATTAGGAGGGTCTAGCTTCAGACTTCACGTTTTAAGACTAATGGACCACCAAATCTCTGCCTTTTGTGTCTCTGTTTCCCTGTCTGCAAAATAAATATTAATAGACACGTTCTTCTTTATACAAGTATGAGGAATCATGAAATTATATACTCCAAATGTTCTGATTTCTTCAGAAAAAAGGGTCTCTGTGAAATCAAAGCACAGTTATTATTAGTATGCCAAGATGAGCTCATGAAATTGTGTCTTAAGAACTGTATTCCTCTCCCTGGAAAAAAAAAAATTCCTCCAGGAAAAAACAAAAAAACCAGAAATGATCTCATCATGATTACACCTGCCACACCAAAAAACAGACACACTTCAGAGAAATGAAATTCTTTCCCTTCAGCAATGAACTAAGCTGAGTCTGTAATTAAGATCTTAATAAGGGAGGCAGGAGGCTCGATTCAGGTGCCGCGGGCTATGAGGCAAGAGCGCCCATGCCAGGTTTAAAGCAAGAACAATTGGATGCAAATCCCCCGCACTGCTTGACACTCTCAGGTGTTCCAAACAAGTCCATATTTCAAAATGGACATGTCTTTATTTCTAAAGATGCCTATTTCTGTAAAGAAAAGGAAAGGGAGCACCTTGTTATTTACAAGTCAATGTTTAAAAAAACAAAAAACCCACAACATCTTAGATAGTTTCCCGCAAAAGGCTGCTGTAAGGGAGGTGGGATAATGCCTTCGACAGTGGGTTAATCTCAGGAGCAGCTCTTGATGACAGTCTCTACAGTGACCATGTGTTTCCGGACTCTCCCAGGCAGTCCCCAGGTTCAAATATCCTTTCCTTTGTCAGACCATATGTCCCATGTTTTTTAGTTTGTAAAACATGGATACATACTCACAAAAAAGAAATAGTTTTGAAACCAACAACAAAGGATGGGAATGCAAGTATGTTTCTTGATTATGGATCTGTCATGGTTGAATTTCCGATTTGGGAGAAAAAAAGCTAGGCACTGATAAGAATCTTAGATTCAATCAACGTATGTGTTCTCTAATTGACAAGGTGATCTCTGTAAGGAAATGAGATCTATTCCAGGGCCTCTGGGCCTCTGTGAGATTGCCTAGAAGTCCAGCTCCACGGTGACAGGGGTTATTAAGAGAAAGGAGGCTGTCCGGTTGCGTGCATTTCTGCTATTCCCTTCCTCGAGACCATTTAAAGGTGTGCTTGTCATGCTGGGCTCTCAGTGGAGAGGGTCAGGGAAGCGGCGATAACACTGGACTTCTTCCCCAGGGGAGCACGCAAGGGAAAGAGGGCTTGACATGTTGCTAGGCCCACGCTGCTGTGCTAGTGCGGCCATACTGAGGGTCCACAAACCCATTTCCTGCCAAACTCTCGGTCATGCCACAATGACTCGTAACGAGAACCAAAGAATAAAAGGAGAAAAAAACCTCATCGACAGATGACTGACGTGCCCTGACAGTAAAGACTCAGAAGTAGCTGGAGTGTCTAGAAGTCCACTTTACTGCCATTTTCTGTGTGCTGGCTTTGCCTGTTTTGGTTATTTTGGGAGGCAGAGGGTGTTGGGGGGCAGATAAGCCCAGCTCATTCTTAAAGAGTCCTCTAGCTGCGTCCTCAGTTAGCCTCATCTCCTGTGGGAGTAAGGCATTCAACTAAGGAAAACAAATGGACTATTATGAATCATTGAGATTAAGGCTAACTCACAGTTACCAAGTGATAGCACAAGGTTTCTGCCTAACCAAAAAATATGAGGAAAAACATTAATGACACATCATGTTATCTAAATGCATAATGCCTTAATAAGTAGACAGGAGATCTGGTTCAAATATGAACTTTACTTGTGTTTTGGTTACTGCAACTTTCTATTGGGTTTCACAGATAATTAATCCATCCACTGCCCCCACGTCAACCACCCACACACATTAAAAAAAGGAATTAAAATTAATTTCAAAATAGCTATCAAATATTTTTGTTGCTTGAAATGGTTTCACTTTTACATATTCATGGTTGCTCAATCTTTGTTTCCGGTGGGCGTAAACAGAACATTTCACATGAGGGACGTTTTTGGCAACATCATATAACTATTACCTTGACATGTGAGACATATCAGGGGAATTCTAATTCGCAAGACTGAGATTTGCCAACAATCATGACACTTGCAAATCACTGGACCCAGGCTTTGACTGAGGATCATGAACTACCTACTTAGACACCATTTAAGCAGCAGTAGTGGTTAGGGAGGGGATTAGGGAGAAAGATACCAGCTGGTTTTTTTTTCTGTTTGTTTTTTTAAAGAATAACTGGGATTTGGTAGTCCATTGTGGGGCCCAGGCATATGTATTGGACACTGGCAACTTTAACATCTCCATGAGAGCTGCCTCCACTCCCTACCTCAACCATGAAAAACTGCTCTCAACACCACCACTATCCATATTTCTGGAGTGCCTGTTCTATCTTCCTCGCATTCACCTAGATCTCATTGTTTAGTCAAACTGTCTTCTAAGAGAGTCACCTTTTCCAGCGAAGGGTAGAAAAGGTCACCAACAAGGTCACTTATCTTAAAATGCAGATTGTTCTGGAAAATAGGCCTTTGCAGGCTGTCATGTTCCCTAGCTGTGTGGAGTCCTCATTAGCCAGCAGGAATTACTGCAGAGAGATGGCTGGAATGTTCAAAGTAAATAAGATGGAGGGGGTGTTGTTGGCAAAGTATAAACAGGGTTTTTTTTGTGTGTGTGTGTCCCCTTTTCATGCCCGTACTCTTTGCAATCATCTATCACCTAGGAAACCGTCAGTTACTCTCTGGCATTTTAAGTTAGAAATATAGTATTTCTTTCCAATGGCGCTGTTTTATTTGTCTTAGTGAGAAGTCCTGGTAATTCAGCTTATATGTTCCTGCAGAGTATTGCCTTGGTCCTAGTGGTTGGCATTTCAAACCAATTTGTTTCGATTTCTTTCTGACCCTAAAATGATCTGAACATAGACAACCAAGACCTCTTACTTTACATTTATGTCATTCTAATTGACTGCGGTTGGATAAGAGATTTTACCCTGAACTTCTCATGTACTCCCAACTTACATTCTTTGGATTTTACCTTTGGTTTTTCAAATTGATATTTGTGTTATGGGTAAACAATTCTAGTGAATGTTTCCTCTTAAACTTTTATCTATATAAAACTTCCATATTTATATATCTGTATATCTTTGTGTGTATGTGTATATAACATCCTATAATAGCTGCCATTTATTAAATGCCTACTATCTGCTGGAAAGGACAATTGTCATATATCCTATAACTATCTGATAAGACAGGTATTATTCCCATTTTATAAATGAGGAAAAGGGGGTTTAAAGTAGCTTGCATAAAATTATACTGTTAGAAAGTAACAAAAGTGGGATTTGAAACAAAGTCCAATTTTTTTTTTTTTTACTACGCCATATAGTGTTAAGATCTTCTTAAATGGCTATTCGTGTATACATTTTATCTCCTGTGAGCAAAGGCTTATAATTTCAGGAATATTGAGTCCAATGAACAATAATGAAGGAACCAAGGCAAAAGAATTTTAGCAAGCGGGGCTATATGCTATTAGGGTCGTATGCTTACAATACACATCCAGGCCCAGGGAATACTCAACAATACTCAGCCATCTCAACCTAGCAACTGGGATTTTGACATAATTCTGTCACCAAGTCTTGAGTACACACCATCCTTTCAACATGTATTGAGCATCTACTATACAAAGAGAACTGGAGCCAGCTAGCATTGTCTGCTTACTATATGCCAAGAGCCATAGTAAGTACTTCATTCATATATTATCTCAGGTCTTGGAACAATAGTATGAGGCAGTTATTCTTATCCCTATTTTACAGATAATGCTGTAAAATGAGGCTTAGAGAGCTTAACTTGCCTAAGGTCACAGAGCTATAAGCCATAAGGAACAGAAATGCCTTTCTCCAAAGCCCATGCGCTATCATGTCTGTAATACAAGAGCATAAAAGACCAAGTCTCAGCCCCCTCAAAACCTCACAGACCCTAGATCATGCTTTTTATTTAAGGACTTTTCGATCAATCTGCCTCTACGTACAAATAAAGGGTGGGTCTCTCATATTCAGTGGGGTTTACTTAAAACTAAACAGGCCCAGTAGGCAACCTATCTGAGTTACATGTATCCTTTAGATAATGATTTGATTGAAAGAGGTTAATAAGTAAGGTAGTGCTAACAGAGTAGGGCAGGGGAAAAACATAACAGCCTATTTTAGGGATTATAGGGCAGTCCTGGAGACAAAGGTTTCAGAGTCTGATTGTTTAAACAGAGTGGCTGGATGAGGAGACTTTACTAGCGGGACTGACGGGCCTCTCAAGTCATGCAAGCACAAAGAGACAGGTAGATGAATGCGGGCAGCGGACCAGGATTTCCCATAGCAGAGTCTAAGGAGAAGGAAAAATGAGGGCTACAGGATGTGCATTAAAGATGTCACATCCATGTGTCGGGGGCGAGGGGGCAGCAATAGACAGGTGGCAGTGAGGGGCCTGGGGAGTACGGGTTGGAAGTAAGACCTACCGAAGTCAGTATTAAAGAAGCATAAAGAAAGCCTGAAAAGAAGAAGCAGAAAAAAGAAGAAGAAGAAGAAGAAGAACCGGTGAGGTTATAAAAGCACGAAAGAGGGAGGAAATTTGCAAAAAGGCCGGGTGTGGTAGCTCACACCTGTAATCCCAGCACTTTGGGAGGCTGAGGCAGGTGGATCACCTGAGGTCAAGAGTTCAAGACCAGCCTGGCCAACACAGTGAAACCCGTCTCTACTGAAAATACAAAAATTATCCGGGCATGGTGGCGGGCACTTGTAAACCCAGCTACTCAGGAGGCTGAGGCAGAGGAATCGCTTGAACCCAGGAGGCAGAGGCTGCAGTGAGCTGAGATGGTGCCACTGCACTCCAGCCTGGGCAACAGAGTGAGACTCAACATCAAAAACAGAAAAAAAGAAAAGTGGAGAGGAAGGTGTTTTTTTCAGAAGACTGGAGTGAAGGGAGAGACAGGGAGTCACTGAATTCTGAGAACAGGACTGACGTGTATCCCAGCAAGGAAAGGATGCTAAAGGAATCCTTGGTATGTTACGCACTGTGCAACTTGCTAAATTTGGTATTATCAGGCACCTTCAGTTCTCCAAAGGCTTTTATCTCTGTGCAGTTAAGCCATTTAGCTCTGCAAATGGGTTTGCTAAATAAATAAACAAATAAATAAATAAATGCATAAATACATACATAACCAAGTTGATATTTTTCAAAGCAAGTTTTAGTGCTTTTAAATAGATCTCATACAAGGTTTAAAAAGGAAAAGGGCAGGAGTCCTACATTTGGATTGGTTGCAAAAATCATATAGAGAAAAATAAAGCATTTTAAACCAAAATATCAAAGCAAGGAAATAATTGGGAATTTTATAGGTTATACATGACCATATTGACTAAATCAAAGACTGTCTGTCATTATTTTCCTCAGTCTTGCTTGAGAAAATACGAATACTTTCAAAGTCCCTTCCAAAGCACACGGTTTCTCAGCACACACGTTCTCCTTTCCCTGACCTACTGCATTCAACCAGAACGCAGGGCTCTGACTTTCAGAATGCAGCTTTCTTAATGGCATTGTAAGCTCCGTCTGTAATTTTTCTTCAGTCAAAACGTTAAAGAATGAATTTATTGTATGGTAGACGAGATAAATAATTTAGAATTTTAATGTAGGCACGTAAGGGCTCAGAAATTTGGCAAAGCCACAGAAGCATCTCTGCTCAGCCATTAGCGGCCAGGCCAAGTGGCTGCTGAGCCCCGGCCAGGGCTGGGCCTGAAGTGGGCGGGGCCTCGGGCCTGGCAGGCACAAACGGGGCGGGTTCTCGGGGCTTCTGCTCAAACACAGCTGCTCAGAGACCCTTCCATCACCCTCCCGGCAAACAGCACAACCATCCACCTCCAGACCCTAAGGAGCAGCCTTCACTGGGTAAGCAAACCAAGGCCATCGAGGCAATCCCCTAACCCCCCAGCCCCCGCCCAATTAAGAACATGCTCTGTATGTGAAGGGGATTTTGTAGAAAGCTCTTAATAAATGAAGCCCCCATAATTTACTATCACATAACCACAGGCTGAATCCCTTCTAAGAGAAATGGAAAATTAAGTACATATGACAGTGACTGCAACCTTCCTGTGGACAAATAAAAAACATATAGGGAAATAAAGACAGACTAGATATGTACTAACCAGAAATGTCTGTCCGGAGTAATAGCTTACATTCCACAGTTCTCAGGATTGTTGCAAGTATGCTGCTGCCTGGCCTGAAGCTGTGTATGTTAAGTGCAAAATAAGTGAAGGTTTGTTGTTCTGAAGTTGTGATCCCTGGGGCAGCCAAACCAGATAATCAGGTTAACAACGACAAAAAATCTTATAGGGCCTGTTTCATAAGTCTTTCAGTGAACATTTTAAGATCTGTGCTAAATTTACAGTGCATAGAGCAACGTAGTATTTTAAAGATAATTCTTGTCTCCGGGATTTTACAATCTAATAATTATCTGGTTTTACTACCTAAGTGGCTCAAGTTAAACAAATACCTGCCAAGCGTGCATTTCATTTTACTTTGTAGAGCTACTCTCTTAAAAAGAAATTATCCTGCAGGAATACTTGGGATGAAATAGTCTTAAACTTTCTGGGAAAAGAAAACACTAGCCATATTTTAGAGAGGTCAGCGATGGTTCTTTCTCTTAATAGTGGTTCAAGTCATGAGTTCTGGAGCCAGATCGCCTTAGTTCTAATCCCAGCTCACCACTTTCTAGCTGTGTGGCATTAGATAAATTACTTAGCCTCTCTGTGTCATTTGAAATTGAGTATAAAAATAATATCCACCTTACAGAGCTATTGGGAGAGTTGAATATGACAATCTTGTATTGTCACAGTAAGTCTCAATTAATGTTACGTCATTACCTTTGTGTCTCTCCTCTACTTACAATAACAAAATCCTTTCCTGAAGTAAAGCTGTTCATTATTAAAGAGAGAGAAAGAAAACTTTATAAAAAAGGAAAGTGGATTTCTTCAGTTGTTGGTTGATTTAGTAGTCATCATAGGGCGTAAGTCATTTGTCCGATCAGAGAAGTTAGCTTCTTTGCTGGTGAAGTTGCCCACAGGCTAATAAAAATCGTGTGTTTACATCATTTGGCAAAGTGTTCAGCACCAGTAAGGCCCAGTGGAGAAGCAGGTTTCTCCATGAATGCCAATTGCAGTTTACATTGTCAGTCACTTTATCGGTTGCCTTTAGATTTTCTTTCCATGAAGAGTAAAGCTAAACACGATGAGATCATTGAACAAAAGTGACTTGAGACTTTGTCACTTTTGTCACTTTCTAGATTACGGCACTCAGTGTTAATTTCAGCCATTTATACTTTCCAATAATAGACACATGAACATACTTTCTCTTTTATTCTGCAAGCCAGTTCTTATTCAACAACAAGGAAAGGAGGAGCAAAACAGTCACTCCAGGCTGAGTAATATCTGGTCCTATCAAATAAGGAAATATGGGGCGACCCACTAAATAAGGAAATATGGGGCGACCCACTTTAAGAAAGATAACTTTCCTGCCAGGTAGAGGGGTTGGTTTCTGGCTGCGTCCTAAAGTCAATATTAATAGTCTTCAGGATGACCCTTTCCTCTGCTCTTCCCTACTGAAGAAGATAATAGCTGATAAAACAGAAATAGCTGATACCTGTGTCTTCAGACAGTGGTGATGTAGGCATTACAATAAAGACTCTCGACATTTAGATTTAAAGCTTTTGAATAAGGTTCACGGTTTTTGAACAAAAGCTTTATTATTAAGGCTAGTCAGTGGCTATCAGCTAGACCAAGTATTTGCAACCTTACATCAAAAAAGGATGGACCAGAAAAATTTAGAGAAAAAGCGAAGTAGCTTCCAGCTAGTGTACAGTTAATATAAATTGTCAATCCAAAAGCCTAGCACCCTTGCCCAAATCCATCTTAATAATAACACTTTTGTTTAAAATAGCATAAAATAAAATAGTAGCACTAGCACTCATATCTATTCATCATTCAAGAAAAATCCATGCCCAATTCATTGCAGTCAGCTTTCTTTGTGTCCCCTGGAAGCTGCTTGCCTCCTTAGATGGGAGTGACTTAAAAAAAAAGGGAGGGGGGAATATATGGAGCAAGTCAAAAATCCTTTTGGCAAGAAAAATACACAAACAATGGTGTAAAATGCACTGGAAAATAACGCTGCTGAAGTACTATGACTATGACACTCGGTAAGCTTTCAGGCACAGTGAGCCAGCCTGAGCCGTCACACTCTCACCCCATTCAAACTCCAATAAAAATGTTTTCAAGAAATGGCTCATACTTATTTATTCTTACATCCAATATCACATAAGGATGTCAACCCTTTCCATCCTCAGCTGTGTAATCTGGGCTTTTAATTTCTGCCACCAAAAGTGCATATGGCATGCTCCTTCCAAGACCAAAGGATTAAAGGAAAGGCTGGAAAACTTTGCACTAAGAGCCAGTCTGAGAGAGACTATGCAGTCCTCATTCCTCCCTTATTACTGCTCCCCAGGGCAGTGGAAGCCAGGCCTGGGGAAGCCGAGGAGACTTGAGCCAATGCCTGCCGCGATTCAAGTCAGACACCCTCTGGTCTCCAGTGGCTGCTGTGAAGCGGCTCCAAGTCTTAACTTCTCACCGAGGTATTTCCCCGGCAACTTCCAGAGCAGCTGGACTCGGGAGTACTGTGAACCCCTGGAGTGGGTCTTTGCTTGCCTGCTTACATGCCAACCTCAGTGACCCAGACCCATCTTAGAACTCTCCGGACGCACAAGGGACTGTCACAGTAGGGAACACGCACACACACGCACACACCCGCAGGCACAGCCTTCAGCTTGCAAGGAAACCTGTAAAAGGCACTCTCTTACCTTATACTTCATTTCGGCGGCGTTGAGTTGAGCCGTTTTCCTGCACTAGTTAGACAGCATTAAGCACTGCGGTGCCCGCCCCTCCATTGAGTGCAGCGCTAGAGGAAATCGAGAAGGTCCCGGGCAGCGCCGCTTGTCAGTCGCAGCGCCTCCCCAAAGTCTCTGAGCTCACTGTTGTGACTGAGGCAGGCTGATCGCGGACCTCATTTGCATGCCGCCCCGCCATTGGCTAGTGGGACAAGGTAATGCTCAGGCCCTGCCCACCCCTAATTCTGAAAAACTGACAAAGAACTTGTAATGTGATCTCTTCTTTTTGCTTTATCAGAGGGTGGAAAATAAAACGGAAAGTGGGGAGCCGTCTTGAACCTTACTCTGTCCCCCAGCCCCCGCCAAAGGAGAAGACAGAAAGAAAGAGAAAGAACAGGAAAAGGAGATACATTCTTTTTAAGATTAACCCAAATTTTAAAGAAACTGAATTCACAAAAGCAGTCTGACAGTCGCGCTTCCTGTGATCTAGCAACTCCTTCATAAACCCATTTCGTTTCAAAGCCATTCACCTCACAATCTCTACATGAAACGAACTCCCGGAACAAAAGGTTTTCTGTCTCCGGGCCCCTTTTTACTAACCACCCCTGCTGATACCTCTCTCTCTCTCTCTCTGTCCCTTTTTCTTTCCCCCTCCTCCCGCCTCCTTTTTGTGTGTGTGTGACTGTTTGCTTTTTTTGTTCTTTTCAACGTTCAAAGTACTTCGCGATGTCAGTCTACAAGGAGCTGGAAGACAATTCTCCCTTAGTGAAAAGGAACCCTCTAGCACACGCACCAGCGTTTTCCTGGACAACTTCTCACCAGGGCCTCAGAGTTGCAGGTCACACATATTGAGCGACCTTCAGTGGCTTTGCTGAGGATAAAGGTTAGATGTGACCTCTCAGATGGGGTTGGCCAGTGCACGCCCTATACATCATCACCGTCCACTGAGTTCTGTGTTTTTTGACGGCTGGCATTTCTAGCTCCAGCTTTGAACCCTGCAGTGTTTTTCCTTCTGACCTCTGTCCTGAGGATGACCCATTAACCCACCAACACTTATTATTCAGGGAAACGAAAATGCCCACTGTTTGATGAGCCTGGTTTAAAAGACCAGTCTGTCCAGTGAAGCACAGAACATAATTTCTATAAAGGTTCCACTTTAGGATTTCTATAGAGAAAGAGAATCACCCAGAAAACAGAAATAGTCACCTTCTGCAACTCTTCTCAAGGATAGAGCAGTGAGGCAAAAAATTCCTTTTTCCTGGGCAAGAATGAGACTTGGTGAATCCAGACAATAGCTGTCCCCGAGTGGGATGCACTCCAACCAGACTACATGACTTGGATGGAAAAATCAGCCCTTATTATTATTATTATTTTTTTCCTGACCAAGTTGGATCAGAATCTGATTCCCTTTGCCTGTAACACACAAATTCCCAATGGATGAAAACTCTACTTTTATGATCTAAGCAAAAGGAATGAGAGAGCAGCTGTCCTACAAAAGTGGTTTCCAGATGCAGGGTTGGCAGGTTCGTTTGCAGTTCAAAGTGGCACGGATTCCAGGGACGTGACCCCCCAGGCCATCCTAATGAGGTTGACATACCTGTTCCAACCTGTCTTAGGCCTTACTTTTCCTCTTTTGTCCTTAGAGCAAAAATAAGCCTGAGCAATTGTGCAGGGCCTTTCTGAACACATATTAAGCATGCAGCATATTGCATTGTAAAGATCTCCCTAAGAATCCTGCAGACTGACTGGAGAGTCCTTAGTTTGCAGGAAATCGTTTTTGGTGTCTGCCTGGATAAAGGAGGACAATGATTCAAAGCCCTTCCCATCTGTAAGATGAGTCTGGTGGCCTCCAAGAGATCTAGATAACATTCCTTTGGCTTCCTAAGTGGTCAAGCTGAATCCTCTTTCTGTTTTGTTTGATGAATATCGTTGAGTAAATGAGTGCTGTCCTATTCTATTTTAATGTTTTCAAACAGTTTCCAAAAGTCTGTGCTGCCGGTTTTTGTAATTTCATTCTCTAGCTAGAAGGCTTGGTTCCCAACAAGTGGCCCTCCTGCTTTCCTGTTTCTGTCCTGTAAGGTAATTAAGACACATGTCCCGACGTTCATTTCAAGAAGGTTTGGGTCAGTATATAGTGAGTTGCAAAAAGGAAAGCACAAGGGTGTTGGAATCAGGTAAACCTGTGCTGGAACCTCAAAACATTTTTAATTTTTTTTTTTTTTGAGACAAAGTTTCGTTCTTGTTGCCTAGGCTGGAGTGCAGTGGTGCAGTATCGGCTCACTGCAACCTCCGCGTCTCGGGTTCAAGCAATTCTCCTGCCTCAGTCTCCCAAGTAGCTGGGATTACATGTGTCCGCCACCACGCCTGGCTAATTTTTTGTACTTTTAGTAGAGACTGGGTTTCACCAGGTTGGCCAGGATGGTCTCAAACTCCTGACCTCAGGTGGTCCACCCGCCTCAGACTCCCAAAGTGCTGGAATTCCAGACATGAGCCACTGTGCCTGGCCAGTTGAACTTCTTAATTTTGGTGTCCTTCACTATGAAACAGAGAAAATAATAATACCTGCTAGCCTCATAATGAGGATTAAATAAGATAATGTGGATAGAATTTAGTAGTACTTGTTACATTATAAGACTGTAAATGGTTGCTTATTCTTATTACTGCTATTAGTTATTATTTTAATATTAATATCAAATTTATGATATATTATTTTGTTAATATTTTATATGACATTAGTGTTATATTCTACTGTAGATTATTATTTAATTATTGTATTAATTATAGCTAGTATTACTACTAGACTACTGTTGATAAGTGTGGTAGGCATTGAGAAAAAGTTGGAGGAACCCCCTCCTCTGCGTGCCATTCTTTCATAGGGCAGCTTTGTCACTGAACTATTATCACTAGAGCACCTAGCATGTGCCAGGTACCTTTCTAGGAGGGGAGGATACAGCAATAGCCCAGACAAAGTTCCCATCTTCATGGAGCTTACTGTCTAGTGAGAGTTGAGGAAAATAATTAAATGAATGTATAATATGATTTGCAGTGATACATGCTATGAAGAAAAATTAAGCAGGGAAAATGGCTGGAGGAAAACAGACTCGGGTGGGACAGGATGTGCATTATTTTAGATAAAGTGGTCAGGGAAGCTCCTCTGAGGAGATGATATTTAAGCAGAAATCTGAATAATTTGAGGGATCCAGCCACTCAGAGATCTGAGGGATGAGCATTCGGGACAGAAGTGACCCAGGGAAAGGGCCCGCAGTAGGCATGAGCTTAGTGTGTCTGAGAGCAGCAAGCTGTCCGGTGTGCTTAGCGTGGTGTACACAGGGCTGGATGGAGAGGATGAGCTCAGAGAGGTAGGTGGTAGGGAGCTTGGATTTTTTTCCTGAGTGTGACATGAAGCCTCTGCGGTGTTTCGAGCAGGGAGTAATCTATTTCTCTCTGTTTTGTTAAACACTCAAGGACAGCAGGCTGTCTTAATGCAGCTTAAATAATGCAGATAGTTGTTACTTTATTCATGTCATTTAGTAGGTTTCTCTCAAAACTCTTCAGGGAAACACAAATTGTCCAGTGAATACGGAAACAATTCCCTTCCTCATTTATTACTAGCCGATGCAAAAATGATATTTAAACTGGGCTATGTAATTGATTTATGCAGCAGCCCTAGTATTCCCATAGAGACCCTCCTAAAATTGGCTAGAACTCTGGGGCTCCGGCTCCACCTCCTGCACTTGCCAGCACTCTGGCGGGCATCCCCGCCTGTCATCCTTGCCACCTGCTTGCTCCTCGACCAAGCACTCTTCCTTCCCGATGCTCATGCAGGCAGGAGTCAGGGAAATGGCACCGGATGCCATTCTAATGATTTTCCAGCTGCGACTGGGCACTGGCATAAATACAGCAAAAAATCAAGAGGAAGCTAGAAGGAAGAAATATTTCTGTTGACAACTTGGAAGGAACCCACGTGACTGCTCTATAAGAGTGAAGGGCAAAGAGTGAAGAGCATGTGAGGGCAGGAAGTGACTTTGGAAATCACCTAATCCAGTCACTCATAGAGAGGGCAGAGCTGTCGCTCAGAGAGGTTGAGTGCCTCACACAGGGCCCCACCAGCTTGAGTTATAACAGCCATCAGTGGTGAGGTCAGGCCCCTGAATCTCTTGGTCTAGTCTATTCTAATGATTTCTTTTTAGTGTCTTTGCCTAACTCCCTGCTGTCATCTATCTTCCACATTGATCACTACATGTTTAATTCCTAGAATACAGAGCCGATCATATTACTAGCATGTTTAAAAACCCCTAAGGACACTTCAATGGCTTAGCAAGCAAAATCCGGACACTTTGGTGTGGACCACCATCTGAATCCACCCTTTCTTTCTCCCTCTACCCCCCACCCCCATCCCACACTCTAGCCATACTTGGGGGTGTGGGGTTGGGGGGAACTTACTGATTCCAAGACGGGCTTGCACCTTCCTGACTTGCACAGGCAGGCCCTTCTGCTGAGAATGACCCCCCTTCACTCTTCTGCTGTCAAGTTTGGCCTCAACACTAACTCTTTTGTGTATCCTTGTCTACAACCCCCACCCTACCCACCTCGCCCTTTCAGAACTAACTCCTCCCTCCCTTCACTATGCCCCCATTGTACTGGAACACGGCTCTATTATAAGGGCTTTCCACGTTGTCTCATGATGATTTGTTGATGTCTGTTTCCCCAGCTCTGATACGTGCTCCTGGGGAACAGGGTGGTATCTTGTTCATCTCTGTGTCCCCTGTCCTGTTGTATACCTTCCAGGTGCATAAATGCTTGCAGCATCAATGAGTAAGAAGATAAATGTAACTTCAAAGAATGTACATTTATCGTGAGGTTCAGTTTGGTGCCCAGGAAGGGAACAGGGAAGACATATTCCCCTGTGTGTTGGAGTTTCGCTGTGAGTTTTCCATTTATTTAAAATGGTGTTAGGATGCACCTTTTCAGAGTCAACTCAAGGCCTGTTGCTAGTTCTGCATCTATGAGCCAAGAATAGCTTTTACATTTTTAAGTGGTTGGGAAAAAAACCAAAGATGAGACATGAAAATGATGTGAAATTCAAATTTCGATGTCTATAAATAAAGTTTTATTGGAACACAGCCATCCCTATTTCATGTAGGGATGTCTTTTGAGCTGTAATGGCAGACTCTGAGCAGATGCCACAGAGATGGCAAAGCCCCCAAAGCCAAAGAAAAAGTATTACATGGTTGTCTCTAGAAGTTTGCTGACCCACACTCTAGATTAGTGCAAGGTACATCTATGCCTGAGTTCAGAATAAAGTACAGATCTTTCCACATCTACAGGGGAACAATCTGGAAGCTGAGTGGGTTCTAGACCAGAGGAACAAGTCCAGTCCTAAAAAGGAACCATTCTAGGGCCATGTTTTATCATTTCTAGTTTAACATTAGTTTTTAAAAACAATCTACATATACCAAAGTTATTTCAAAAATAATTAGAGGCAGCAACTTTTCCAGTCTTTTGCAAGTCTCCAGAAACCTCCCCAAAGACCAGCCATTGAGAGTTTTCTCCTTCAATCCAACTGACCCTTGGTTTTCTCCTTCCATCTAACTGACCTTGGTTCATTCAGCCTTCACTGAAACCCTCCCAGGTGCCAGGCCCTGTGCCAGATGTTTACAAGCATGAGTCCATTTAATATTCATCTCACGTAACAGCCCTGTGAGGTCGGTTGTATTGTTCTTACTTTACACTTCACAAAACCAAGACTGGAGAAGTTCTACAGCATGTGCCAACTTACAGGGTGATGGCACGTTTGGTTTATGAACCCAGGTTTTCTGGTTTCTGAGTCTGTGTGGCCCTGACCATGGAGCTATACTGCTGCCAAAGGCTTCCTCTCTTCATATGAATGAATGAATTAATGCACTTCATTATCTGAGCACATGTTTGTCTGCTCAATAAGGTCAAGTCTCCACCCTAGTGGGACTAAGCTCAACTAAGAAACAGCAGGTATTGCTCTTGAGTTGTGAGGAGGGCTGATGCAGCAGTGTAAATACAAATACACACACCCCTTGCTCACTTGCACGTTCGAGCCTGTGTCTATGTAGTTCTTCTTTCATCACTCTGCCACCCTTTGTGGCTCTGCTTACCTACATCCCATTATGCCTCCCACTTGTACCCCATCTTCTTTATAAAAGCTTTCCTAGAAAAATCTCTCCATTGTTGCTCTCCTCCCTCCAATCTTCCTCTGTATCTCTGGACTCTCATCACCTGTGGCCTAAGTCAGTGCTTCCCAAATCCGATTTCCCTTAAGAAACAATAAGGAATGCCTAGGCCTCTCTCTTTTAAGTATGAGCCTCAGTAGGCTTAGTATGAGGCCATGGAATCTACCCATTTAAAGTGATCTTCATCCATACCGCACCCAGCGGTAGCTCACACTTGTAATCCGCGCACTTTGGGTGGCCAAGGCAGGAGGATTGCTTGAGCCCAGGAGTTTGAGACCAGCCTGGGCAATACAGCAAGACACCATCTCTTCAAAAATTAAAATTAAAATTAAAATTAACCAGGTGTGGTGGTGCATGCCTATAGTCTCAGTTACTTAGGAGGCTGAGTGGGGAGGAACACTTGAGCCCAGGAGGTCGAGGCTGCAGTGTGACGTGTTTGTGCCACTGCACTGCAGCCTGGGAGACAGAGTGAGACCTGTCTCTAAAAAAATAAAAATAAAAAAATCTGCATATGATCTCCAGTCAGTTTTATGTGTATGACACACCATTCAGTGCTTGGTATTGCCTTACACGGTTTCCTTTGTGAGAGTTGCTTCTCCACAATGAGATTCTGAGCAATTTATAGAAGAGGGTTCTGTCTTTTCTTTTGTATCCTGTTTTGCACCTATGTCGGTGACTGAATCCCATCTTTTGTCCACTGAAAGCCCTGTGTCTTTTCTGTGCACACAGCCTTCACTGAATTCAACAGGGGGAAAAAATAAGCCACTTCTCAGATGGCAAGGGAAAGAGCTCTTCTCACTTCAAGGCAATAAACCTCTTTTATCTGCTGAACTGGTCAAGCTCTTGGAATGAATGAAAGCCTATTATTAGAGAAAAGCCTAAGAACAATCTTAATGCTTGATTCCTTATATGCTGTGAAATGGGGCTTTCATTCACTTTCCCTCCACTAATATTTTGGCACAAGAGACCTATGAAGGCTACCCGACCTTACCCTCAGCTACCTCTTTAGCAACAGTGTCCTAGGAACACATTCTATTTTCTGAAAGACTTGTTAAGGCAATATTAAAAAAAAAAATAATAGGCCAGGCACGGCAGCCCACACCTGTAATCCCAGCACTTTGGGAGGCCGAGGTGGGCAGATCACAAGGTAAGGAGATTGAGACCATCCTGGCCAACATGGTGAAACCCTATCTCCCCTAAAAATACAAAAATTAGTTGGGCGTGGTGGTGCACACCTGTAGTCCCAGCTATTCAGGAAGATAAGACAGGAGAATCGTTTGAACCCAGGAGGCGGAGGTTGCAGTGAGCCAAGATTGCGCCACTGCACTCCAGCCTGGGTGACAGAGTGAGACTCCGTCTCATAAAAAAAAAAGAAAAAAAGAAAGAAATTTGTTTCTGCAGATGGAGGGTAGTGTTTTCTAAAAAGGCCTCCTTGACTCATGATCCCTGAATTTCTTCTCATTTGGTTCCCTCCTAACTCATTTCGCTCTCAAGGACAGGCTGCCTGGGGAGGGTGGGGCGCTAGGCAGCAGAGAATGGAAGCGGTTTCTCTAGATCTTCTAGGTTACAGCGATGTGGTGGATCTCCACGCTGTGAAGACTTGACGAGGGCCTGGTGCCTCTTACCACTCAGCCGAGCTTGAGCAGGCTATCGCCGTACAGTGCCTTACAACCACCACTCCTACTGAGCCCTCTTCCTGCTGCTCTCCGCCTTCTATCTCTTTGAGGTGGCTTTTAATTCTCCCAAGAGTGAAGTGCTAAAATGGGATGTCTTAGGCCCCTCCTAGCTCTTGATAAACCATGAAATAGTACATGTAAAACCGTGTCACTACCATGCTACTAAAAACCCAGCCAGACCACCTAAAGTGGAGTGATTATGGGTAATATCTTGACTTGATGTTTAAAAAACTGTGCGATTGTGAAGTTTTGATGTTTAGTGTTATTATAACTGTGGAATACTTAATTACTACCTTTTTTCTTCAAGGAATTGAAAAACGTTGACAGATTAAATTAGGTGTTAAATAAATGCACTCGACTCTAGTGAAATGTGACAAGCAATTGTGAAGCTCTATTTTAGCGTTTTCTTTATATGAAGGACTTGGAGAAATTAACTTAAAGGTGAAGTGATAAGAAAAATTAGAAACGCATAAAGATTTAGGCTTATTTATCTCCATAAATGTGCAAGGTTCACATTTCTAGTATTTATGTGCCCCCAGCTAGGTAAAGGCATGGAATTCAGTGGAAAAAAAGGAGTTTAATAGTAAAATTGTGCAGACTACCTGCAAAGCGCCTCTCCTGTTTTCTCTAGCCGTGAGATGTTCTGTTATTACATGCTTTAGTGTGTCCAAATAAACAACTTGTTATATGAAACTGTCATGGAAATCTTTTCTTTTTCTTTTCTTTTTTTTTTTTTTTTTTTGAGACGGAGACGCTCTGCCGCCCAGGCTGGTGGCGCCATCTCAGCTCACTGCAAGCTCCGCCTCCTGGGTTTAAGGCATTCTCCTGCCTCAGCCTCCCTAGTAGCTGGGACTACAGGCGCCGTCACCACACCCGGCTAGTTTTTTTTTTGTATTTTTTAGTAGAGACGGGGTTTCACCGTGTTAGCAGGATGGTCTCGATCTCCTGACCTCGTGATCTGCCCGTCTCGGCCTCCCAAAGTGCTGGGATTACAGGCTTGAGCCACCGCGCCCGGCCGATGGAAATCTTTTCTGCTGATAGAAACTTCACACTGTGGATTTTTACAAAGGTTGAGGTGATCTGTCAATATCAAATAAACAGGAATTCCATGGCTGAAATGAGAATGGCTGTCCCCTCTTTCCGGAAGCACTGCCCGACACAATCATCTTGGTGCAAAATACCTATTAAATGACGGGGAGCGAAGGCATCAGGTCTTCTTCTTGCTAACCCTCTGTGCTTCCTCTGTATGTTCTTACGTTTGAAAAGTCTTCCTGCCTTCTCTGGCATACATGTTAGCACTTTCTATGTGATGTCATGTGGCATAAGACATGATCTTTCCTTCTTGCCATGGCATGACGTCATGTGATATGATGGGACTTCGTAGCCCTCTTCCACTCTCCACGTCTTGCTATTGTCTAGCTGGACTAAGCAGAAAAGGCTTATGGATTGTGTGCCTAAGCTTCCTAGATGGGTCAGATGTTCTGTTTTCAGTCTACTTCCGAGCTTTGCCATTCTCCAGTGCACACTGGCCTCCGGAAGTCATCTTCCACACCAGGCATCTAGCATAGCTCCAGGGGCGCAGGTAGGGGCGGCACAGAGTGGGGGAGAAGGGAGTATTTTAAACACCGAATGACCACTAGCAATGCCCAGGGTGCATCATTTCTTCAGGGGCTGGAGATGCATTTTCTCCCCTTCGTGCCCTAAAAGAGCCCAGCTGACCCAGCCCTCCAAGAAGGTTTCCCTCCCATGCCCCGCTTCTCTCATTGGCTGAGGCCGGACAATCTCCAGCAGGCCCCGGGGCCCTTGGCCTCTGGCCTGTCTGGCCAGCCCAAGCAGCCGCCAGCTGGCGCTCATGAGCGCATAAAAGGAATCCGGATAATACAAGGTCTGGTGGAGAGGCGGGTGAGAGGAATGTGGTGGGGAACACAGCACACCCTGCACAGTTCAAGCCAAGCTTTTGAAGAGTTTGACTCGTTTTAGAAAACAAACAAAGTGCTCCAGCTATCAGCAGTCTTTTATTTTGTCTGCTAGAGGAATGCCTTGCCAGAGTGGGCCGAGGACTGGGTGGTGGTAGACACCAGTATCCACCCTTGACTTGCCGAACGGAATATGGACGGAGCATTGCTTTTTGCCCACTAAGCCCGGAAATAAAGAGCAGCTCTCTTCTTTATACAAAAAGCCGAAGTGGGGCCCGGCAAGGAGCATGCACAGGGCTTGAAGTCTTGCTCACTGGTACCCCTGAGCTTTACAGGCACTAAGTGTAAGTTCTCTTAACTTGCTGAAGGCCTGGCACCCTGTGATTTCAGACTTGAGGATGTAGACAAGGGAGTGTCGCAAGGGTGCTTTTGAACCCAGGGCATGCAGTTCTCCTGATTCATGCTCTAACCCGCTTTTGGAGCTTCTGGTCTTAGGAGGGGTGGAGAGTAGTGACAAGAAGCAATGCTGTACCTTCCTGGGCCTAGCTGACAGAGGCCATGTCTTCCCCCCAGTTTTCATTTTGCCATCTTAAAATTACTCTACGTTTTCAAAAGTCATCACCTGTGCAGTCTGGTCACCAGGCAAAAAAAAAAAAAAAAAAGGTCCTTCCTTTTTATCCAGATAGCTCTGTGCAATTTTTTCTCTCCTCTCAAGCCCACTCTGGGACTCAGCTCCCCAACCATCCCCTCTCTCATGTGCCCCCTAATCTTTCCCACCCTTCTCTCTGCAAGTAAGTTCAGGTCTTCCTTACCCTGAAAACAGATTCACAGTTCCTTGTTCAAAAAGCTGGAGGCCAGACGAGCTTGTGGAATTCAGAATATTTCAGATTTTAGAAAGAGATTTAGAGCATATACCACATATTATAAGACACTCCCAGTGAAATCCATGGCTGCGTCCCATAAGCAAAAGCATGCATGTTTCAGCAATCGAATCTACAAAGAGTCATGCCAAGTGGTTAAAAGAATACACATCACCTCGGGCCAACTCCAGTCAGGCTGTGCTGCTGAGTGAGCTATCAAAATACCCCAGATTTTTACATTTTGTTATTGTGGATGAGTGAATATGAGCCACAAACAATGTTCTCTGGGTCTTCAGGATCTTCCCCTTGCCACCTCTCCTTCCCCAACACTGACCAAGTGCCCTCTATCTTTCACTTGCCATGACCAGAGAGTGGGTGGTCCAGCATCCTGGCCTCCTGCTCAGTCCTCCAGGCATCTGCTTCTGACCCCTGTTCCACCAATAACCATCAAAGCCATTGATCCACAGAATAGGAGTAGTGTTGAAATTACTAGAAAAAAGAAATGAAAAAGACTTGCAAAATGCCAGCCTTGATGATGATGATGATGAGCATGATGATAACTGAATTCAGCTGAAAAAAAATCACTCTTCTCTAATGGCTGTCAGAGCTTCTAAGCACTAGTTCGCCATTTCTGCACCTACCTGTTGGTGAGCCTGTCCAGTGTGTGGCCTGGTGCAGGTCTGCAGATCACATTTGAGGAGTCCTGCTTCAGGGGAACCCCCAGCCTCCATTGTCTAAGCTGGGGACTGTTCTCTGCCTGCCAACTCTTTGATCTCCCCTCAACTCCTGAAACTCCCTGTTATTTCCCCTGTTATGAAATTAGCTCCTTTGGTTTCCACAGCAGTGGGCTCTTCTGATTCTTCTACTTCCCTTGCCAGTATGTTTCAGTTTTCTTTTCCGGAGCCTTTCTTCAAGGTTCCATTCTCAGCCCCTTTTCCTTGTGTATTTTTTCCCTCATCTATGTCATGCTCTCCAATGACTTTTACTCTGATGACAATCGCATCTCCTAACCTGTGTTCTGAGTTCCAAACCCTCATTTTCTACTGCACCCAAATATTCCAGAGGCATCTCATAAGCTCCTTAGAGTCAAATATTGGGATGATTAATTTTATATATTAACCTGGATAGGCCATGCGTGCTGCCCAGATATTTGATCAAACACTAGTCTAGATGTTAAATGTTGCTATAAAGGTATTTTATAGATATAATAACATTTAAATCAGTAGACTTTGCATAAAGTAGATACCCTCCACCATGTGGGTGGGCCTCATGTAATCAGATGAAGGCCTTCAGGGAAAAGAGACTGAGGTCTCCTGAGGAAGAGGGAATTCTGTTCCAACAGCCTTCAGACTCAAGCTGCAACGTCAACTCTTCCCAGGGTCCACATGCTATGGGTCTACCCTGCAGATTTTGGACTTGGAGCCAATTCCTTGAAAACAAACCAATCTTTTACTTTCTTTCTCTCTAGACACACACACGCAAACACGTGCATGCACGCAAACACGTGCACACACACAGACACACACATGTCCTGGAGAACCCTGATTAATACACATGTGAATGGTCAATTCCCTTTGAAACAGTGTCTGTTTTAAACCATTCTCTTTCCATTTATGACCCCACCAGTCACCTAGAATCAAAACCTCAGACTGATCTTTTATTTCTTTCTCTCAACTACTTCCCACATCCAATCAGCTGCCAAGCCACATCAATATTTAAATATCAATATTTCAGACATAAATCACCTCCTTTTCATTCATCCACAAAGGGAGAGTCAACCACCACTCAGGCCTGGTTGGTCATAGAATACATCCTCTTTTCTATAGTGATTAATCTGAGAACTTGACATGTAACGCGGAGTCAATCCAAGCTCTTCTTTGAGATTTGTATAGGAAGCCTGGGAGAGAGACGGCTTCTCTGTCTTTGGATCATAGACTGTAAATGCGTGTTTGGTGGTGAATATCTTTTTCCCCTTGTAGAGACAGTCAATAGCAAGAGAGAATGAGTCCATGTGCAAAAAGAAGCAAAGACATTTAGAGTGGAGAGATGGAGAGAACCCTAATCCTGTTGTCTGTGCCTCTGGATCCAGCCATGCCTGAAGTCTACTCTTAGACAACTCAATTTAGAAGGCCATAAATACACTTTCCTGACTAACCTAGCATGAGTTAGATTTCTTTCACCTGCAATGACAGCGTGCTGACTAACCCTCTACCAGGAAGTATTTTCCTAGAAGGCAAAGACTATACCTTATTCATTTGCACCCCCTGTGGCAGCACACACAGGGTCTTGGAGATTAAAGGTACTCAGTCAATATGCTGTGTTGAACTCCCAGCTTGTCTTTAAGGTATTAGCCACATTGTGAACTTTGTGTGTGGGAGGAGAGGGAGACATGACCAAAAGGAGCATTTTCCGTGGCTGCTATGATGGCAGAAATAGAAATGAAACTTATGTATTAGGAACATTCCAGGGTGATGGTGGTTTGGAGCACGGTGACCCAAAGGCGAAGAAGATCCAGCCTTTTATTTCAGGTTCATTGATTTTAATCCACAACTTTAACAATGAAAGGAAAAGCAACACATATTTTCACTATTATGTGTAGGGTAGCAGCAGCGTTTTGTCTACCTGTAGATCTGTATAAATATTTATATTACATTTCCTTGCCAATTAACTAGTACTTGTTAATCCCTACTGAGATGTCATTCACCCATCCACCAATACTTACTAATTGCCCAACATAATGCTAGGCACCTTGGGAGCTACAAAGATGAATAATACCTAGAGGCTGCCCAGCTTCTTAAATACCTATTACAGTAGCAGCCAACGCGGCTGCAGGAAGATAAACTTGTGTTGGGGGAAAAAGAAATCACACCATAAAGTTATGTAAGTTTCTATTTTAAAATCATCTGGTTCTAATTTACTAAATTTAATGCTTTAGAGCCAATGCCAAAGTGCTACATTTGATTTGTGGAAATACTTTAGCACATTTTTCCATCGTGCTCTTGTACAATATATTTACCACCCTTTTGTTATGGTTAGAAAGATTATGGACCTTAAAAAAAGCCCTCTTTATGAGCTTGCTGATATTTTGTCATAAAATGCCGTAAGATGGAATAAGTCTAGTAAACAATAATATTCACTTAGGAGCATTCCACATGGTTTAGTTTTTATTTTTTTTTCTTTTTCTTTTTAAATTTAACATGGATATCCATCTGGAAAATGGATATTTAAAAACTTTCACTATGCCAAACCACTTCTTTTCAGGGCAGACAGTATTTTTTTTTTTTTTGGGTGGGGGAACGGGCAGGGATGGGGATGGATATTTAAATAGCAGTCATACTGTGCTATACTGCTAACACAATAGTAATGTTAATATCAAAGGATAAAAGGATGTCATGGACCCAGACTTCCAAGAGGGGGCTTATAGAACATTCCAGCAAAATGAACTGAATGTAAGATATCAACCTAAGTGCCATTTCCGTACTGGCTCGGGGCCTGGCATAGTGCAGCAGGGAAGAGGCACAACTTGCCTCAGGTTGAGGGAGTTCCTGGGCTGCTTCCATCTCTCTCGTCCTCCCTGACAGGCTCAGTCCACTGCTATCATGGGTTCCAGTGACAGGCAAAGGCAGATGGATCCCAGGTCCCAGGAATGAACCATCATGATGTGGTCCCCCAGGCCCCGGGCTTCACCAGTTACCTGGCAGGGCAGTACGGCCGCTATCCTGTGGCCTATTATGGAATAATCAAGATCTCATGCCAGCATTTTTTGCTGAAGCCTCCGTGACAGACTGCGGTTTAGCCAATGAAGCCTGCCTTGAATTTTCACAGTGGCATTTAAAGTTCGAGTGTGGACCCATTTTGCTCCTGCTTTCGGGCTTTGCTCAGCTTACCAAAAATGAGAGGTTTTTCACTTCACACCCGCAGAAAACAAGATGGCAGCCCGGGAAACTCCCCCTCTGCCTTGCAGCATTCTATGTCCTTAAAACGAAGGAACCTCATTTGTTTCAAACAGAGCTTAGACATCTGTTACAAAGGAAAGGCTGCAAAGGCTGGGCCAGTCAACATGTTTCCTATGCAACAGGCTCTCTTTGCCTCCAGTTACGTGACTTAGGATGCAGGAGTTCAGACGTATCAGAATGAACGATGTGTGACTGTTCATGGCTTCCGGGCTTCAGATGACTGTGTCCTGCAACCTCCTACATCAAGATAAGGGTTGCTTGTGAAGGGACGTTCTAATGTGGCTCTTCCCTGCCCCGCCAAACAAGATTTGTACTCCCAACTCCCTTGCCTAGACGTCCAATCTTCCCATCTCCCCTTGAAAACACTGCAATATGAAATGAAAGTTTAAAACAGTAACCAAGTAAAGAGAGCATCATGATCTCTCCCTCCTTCTGAATTCCTCTTTGGAATATCTCTTACTTTGCTCTTCCAGTCAATTCATTCCTCCCTGCATACTCAGCTCAAGTCTGTAAGTCTGTCCTCCTAAAATTGACTCCAGCCTCTCTAGATGAGTCCTTTTTCCTGAATATGCTTGAAGTCAGTTCTACTGGTTCAACACTGGGGTCATGGCGCCATTGTCTGCCATGTATGAATCCCTAATGGTGCTCTGCCTTTCATAACACTTGACCTTAGAAGTAGGCAATCCCCTATTTGACCCAAGCAATAGAAACTTGTTTATACTGGGATATAATTCACCTACATAAAATTCACAATTTTAAAGTGTACCCTTCAGTGTTTTATAGGATAGTCACAGAGTTACAGCAACATCATCACTATCTACTTCTAGAACGTTTTCATCGCTCCATAAAGAAACACCATGCCCAGCAGCCATCACTCCCCATTTCCCCCCATGCTCCCAGACCTCTGGCAAATAGTCATCTCATTTCTGTCTGGCAATAGCAATTTATAACTGACTTCATGCATTTTTATTCTAAGCCTGATTTCAAAGGCTAACACAAACATGAGATTGGCTGTTAACATTTTTGTATGTATTTCAAAAGATGACTTCAGTTGCATGAACACATGTATACATTTAACACATGCAAGGGAACATGGAGTGATAACAGCCAAAAAATGGTAATAAAATAGAAAAGAAAAGCAAAATTTGGGGTGTATGTTGGTGAAGGCTTTTGGAAAGAAAGGAGAAAGAAGGTCCCATGAAGATGGGAGATTATTCCTTTGTAGGCTTTCCACTGGGACACATCTAGTTTTCAGATTATTTTGATTTAGGCCAGATATATTATCTTCATTTTTAAGAGTTTTTTTAACTCATAAAATGAGTTTTTTAAAAAGCCTCTTCATTTTAAAGAGTTTTGTAACTCTTGAAAGACAATTTTTGGGATATAGAGCTGAAACTTTCAGGGTGCCATTTTTTTTCTATAAGATCTTCCCAAAAGAAACATTTAAAAAGATGATGTATATACCACTGCTTACTTAAAAAATATAAAAACAGTAGATTTGAGAAGGAAAAAAAAATAAAGAAATAAAGGACAGCCTTTACCATGTAGAAGTCATGTGCCAGATACAGCTAAGTGCACCATCTCTTCTCCATAATGATGAATCAGGGAGGGGTTAGTAATCCTACATATGGAACCTGAACCTCAGGGAGTGACTGCCTTGCCCAGGATCACAGCAAAGATCTAACCAAGGCCCATCTGGCTTCAGACCTCATGCTTATAACCTTGTTATTGGTTTTGAACAACATTGCAGTTCTATATATTCTCAAACTGGTTCCCCAAAAGTATCCTAATGAGAAAATTGATGTTGTACAGAAAACAGCAATAGGCATTATTACATCTTCCACTCTTGGAGAACAGCTGGACAGGGAAGCGGCTTGGCTGTTCTGCTGGCTGTTCAGGGTCCTCCTGGCTTCTGTAGCCCTCCGTTCTTAATTGTAATATCAGAGCCTTTGACCTGACACATACCCAAGGCCAGGCCCATCCAGAATGGTCAAGTTCTGGTTGGCACTAAGCCCCCAGCACACCAGTGCTACCCTGATCTCGCTTGGCTCTGGAAACTTGCTCGATGGGAGACTGAGGCCCCACCTTGGCCCTGGGATGGCCATGCTACCTGCACATGGCTCTCCCTACAGTATTGGTCTCTGAGGACTTGGTGAAGTGTCAGCCGTCTCTTTTGCCAGCTACCTGCCCTCTCTTCCATCTGATCATTGAATAGTGATGCTCCTCAGTCCCTGCCTTCTCCTTCTCTTCTTTCCCCCCAGCATCCACAGTCATTCCAGCTATTCACATGCCAATGACTCACTAGTTTTCATCCCCATGATGGGTAATTTTATATGTCAACATGACTGGGCTGCAGTGCCCACGTATTTGGTCAGACATTATTTTGGATATTTCTGTGAGGGTGTTTTGGGGTGAGATTTACATTTAAACCAATGAACTTTGAGTAAAGAAGATTGCCCTTCATAATGTTGGTGGGCCTCATCCAATCAGTTGAAGGCCTAAATAAAACAAATATATATTGAGTCCTACAGGGTTAAGTTTGACTGTGAGTAACAGAAAAACCATAGAAGAATGAGTTTAAAAAGACAGAAGTTAATTTTCTTCTTATTTATTAGAATTCCTGGGTTGGTTCAGGTCTCTATAAAGTCTGTAGAGACCCAGGTTTCTCCTCCCTTGTGCTTTGAAATCCTCAGTACAAGGCCCAAGGCAGCTCAAATTCTAGACATCACTTCTAAATGACATCTTCCAGCCAGCAGGAAAGAAGGAGGTGAAAAAAAAGTGCCTCCTCCCTGAAAGGTGCTCCTAGAACCTCCATTCTCATCCCATTAGCTGGATCTTGGTCACATGGTCACAGCTAGTTGCAAGGGATGCTGGGAGGTGTAGTCTATATTCTAGGTGGTCATTTCATGACTAAGGAAGAGGAGATTGGGTATTAGAGGATGACTGCTAGTGTTGGCCACAAGTACCACTGGGTAAATATGTACAGTAGAGCCTCCATAACTGTTTGATAAATGTACATGTGCCAGGTTTTGTCTGCCTGTTTGGATAGACCTCTGCTCATGGTAGGTAGTCATGCTAGGGCACTGGGTAATAGAGTGCATTTCCCTCTTTCTGCCTACAGGTTATGTTCTGTTGGCTCGCGTGGGCTTCCTTCTAGCCCCTGTGTCTGGATCTGCCCTCCTGGTACACATATGGTGAGTGTGAAGATCATGGTGAAGGCACCCAGAGATTCCTGCCACAGGCAGGTCTTTTCCAGCTTTCTCCAACCCACAGCAGTGCCTGGACCATAGCTGTCTGGGTCCTGAAGTGGGCGGTGAGCCCCCTCGCTGCCTGTCACTCCACAGGAACAGATGTGCAAATGACTGGCTGTGGCCAAAGACGCAGTCAGACATCCACCCCAGGAGCACAAGTTTCAGAAAGAGGGAGGGAGAGAGAGGTTGAGACTAGAGGAGGAATGGGCCTCTGCTGGTCTTTCTCCCCACTGGCCCCTGTCCTTGGAGGTCAAAGTCAGTGTAAAGTCATAAAACTTTGTGAGATGCTGGCCCTGGGTGAGAGTTAGAGCCCCCATGACAAGCACAGTAGCCAAAGCCTCAATCTAATTTGACATACCATGAAAATGAGGCAATTGTATGTTGGCCTTGCTGGAATCCCCATGTCACCCTCCATTAATTTCTTTGTCAAGGTAGTTTCCAAAATCTCTTTTCCTCAGCATCATAAATGCTAGGGGAAAACATCCTCAAGTGTTCTTAACACGCTGCTGGGGAGAGAGGCTGCTAACTGCCCAGAATCACGTCCTGAATCTACCGAAGACACTTTTGCTGCCTGTCCTGTGACCAGAGAGTTCTCTGGCGTCCCTTCGCCGGCATGCCATTCTCTGCTAACATTCATCCAGTGGGAATCGCTCCTCCCCAGATCCCCAGGAGAGACCTGGAAGCTGAGTCCAGCCTTGGCTTTTGAGCTTGACAATGACTGTTCCTTTGGGATAAAGGAACTGGAAATGCACTGTGGCTTGGGCACAGCGCCCCACATCCCATCTCTCATTCCGTTACACTTTGCCACTCTAGGATGTTTCGAAGTTCCCATTTGCAAATCAATTTAACAAGGTTCCAGTCTGAACCCACTGGTTAACACCATTAAAATGATTCTTCTTACTAGACTGGGGGAAAAAACTACGCATCTGCAAATTCCTTACTACCTTTAATCATGAACTTTGAGCCAGTGTTCCATATTTTAATTTCTCTAGGTACTGGGCCTGTATTTTCCACCTATGAAAATGTCTCCAAAATTTTGCTGCTGTAAGGAGATTTAAGGAGATGATGGGGTATAGGATAAGTGACTGTTTAATTTGAGCTTTAAAGAAATATAACCTACAATGGAAAGAATACATCTTATCCTTTAAAAAATGTTGTTGTATAACAACTGGCGGCTATTATTTCATTCTCTTGACCTTAATTCTCTCAACATGGAAAAGTGAGTTCAAATGTAACCAATATGGTCAATCCCATACTAACATTTCAGGAATGATAGTGGTTACAGGAATCAGTAAAGGTGTTTTGCTGTAGGGGTGGTGGCTGTTTAGATTAAATCACCTTTATCTCTTGTCCTCTACTAATGAGATACCTATGGTGGAGACATTTCAGAGAGCTTAATATTAAACAGATATGGATACTGGAGTCCAGGCTGGTTAGGTGAGGAACATAAATCCATACTACAGAGGAAATTGACAACCTTCCCTGTGCAGAAGTTGTGTCCTGAGGCATCTTCCTCCATGATGGTCATGGTTTTCTCTCTCCTCTCTAACGTGGGCAGGACTCACATCAGGATCTCAGTTTTGGAGGTGAGAAAGCTAAGGCCCACTCATTATCTGTAGGAGTGATTTGCCAAGGCGGCAGGGCAGTTCAGACCCGACTCCAGCTTTCCACGTTCCAGTCCAGTTCCTCCCCCTCACTAGGCTCTTTTCTGGTGACCCACGAAAGCTTCTGGCCTCAGACACGGTGCTCAACCACTTTAGGGGTTTAGGAAACAGTGCTACAAGAGGAAAACAAAGCAAAACAAGGAGCAGGCAAGGTTTAGCTGGAGAATATGGTCCTTTCTCTGGTGTTTTTAAAAAGAAATGACCCTTTGTGTTCTAGCTGCCTTCAGGGTCTTTGACTAATTTCTCTGTGTCTCAGTGCCAGGGGTGGCTGAATGCTGGGGTCTCTGTGCTGCTTCATGTCTTGGCATGACTCTGTATGTGTGTTGCGGGGGGCAGATGGTGAGTGATGGGCAAAATTCTCCCCTCACCTCCTGCTTGCACTTCCCATCAATGCAAAAGCATATCTGGGTGCTTTCGCTCCACCTTGAGGTTGAAGGCTGTGTCGATTCCTGTCAAACACAGATTATATTTTGCTGTTCCATGTGAATCAGGGCTTGTGTTAATATCTTCTAGCTGGGCGCTGTGGTGCTCTCTCAGCTAGATCCTCATTTCACGTCTGTCCTGGGGCTCTTAGCTATGCCAGCGGAGCCCTCTGGAGAGCCGACGGGTGTTCTCATTTTCTATCAGCCTGAGCATGTCATGAACTTTCTGGCTCACTGGGAGTTGAGAATACAGATGAACATAAAAATTGAGAAAAGCTATTGGAGGCTCTAAGAGGATGCCAGTCAAGCAAAAGAATAGTAGGTTCCTATTGCAATATTGGAACCAGCTCTCACATCCCAATTTCATAGTAACTCATGTATTATCTCTGTTTATTTTGAATGCTTCAGCAAAATCTATGTTAATAGAATTCTTTATGGATCTGAGTAGGCTATCCATCCTTTAAACAAATTAACACTGCCCACAGCCACCTCCCATGCCTCCTGGAAACACTCCCTTCCATGGTCAAAGAAACCCTGTAGAGAGCAGAACAGAGCTGGTAGGAAATAGACATCTTAGGTCCATGTCACTTACACTATTGAGTTATATAGAGCCTTCTGCACAAGCAAAGCATTATTATCTTAATCAAAGCTGAAAATGACAAATAGAGGACAGAAATGAATTCCTAGCCTGTAGTTTCGTTTTCCCAGAAAAAAAAAAAAAAAAAACTCTGTCTCTTAAATATAGGGTTTGTTTTTGAGTAAATTGGTTGTATGCCCCAGGGCCTAACTATTCTAAGAAAATACATATTTTACATATTCTAAAAATAAATAAATAAAAATTAGACACAGAGAAATGGAAGTGATAGGAATATATTTTTTCTCTCCTAAACTTCAAACAAGAAATCATTCTTTTGGGAAAATTGAGCTTGAGCTAGATGTTTTTAATGCTTTCCCAGCAGTTGCTTAAGAACAAAACATTATCTTGTGCAGGAACAGTAGGGGCACGAGAATGTTTAAGTATGTCTTAATGATCTAGGGGTCTTGCAAACATCTGAGTCATGAAGAAGTCAGGTCATAGTTTTTTAAGAACCTCTAGACAAGGATGAGGGTACAGTCAAAAGAAAATGCTTGGATTTTAGTCCTAACAGGTTCCCATCTCTTTGGCACTTTCATGAATGTGCGCCATCATTGAACTTACAAAACGTCAAATCAAGCTGAGTTTCAACCCCCATTGATATAAAAGAGAAAGTATCACATTGCAGGATTGTAAAGGAGGAAAAGATATAATGAAATCAAACAAAGTCTCCCTGCTTGTAGGAATCTGGCCTCCTCCACTGAGGTTGTGGGGAGTAAGTGTCCTGTAGCAGTTAATATTTCTGAAGGTAAAATTTGATCGGGGATATGTCTCATTCTTCACTTTTATTTCCTCTTACTTGAAAAGTCATAGGTCTCCAGGAAAATTGCTGGAGAATATATACCTTTTCTTTCCCTGCACAACCCCGTGCCCTGGGACAAACTCATACTGCATGGGAATGAAAACCTGAACTTTATGTTAACTTATTTCAAATGTTCAAAACTGGTTTCCATGTTTAAATTTTACGGTGTTTTTTGAAATGTGAAATTTTAAGTGTGGGAAACTATGGTATCATTTTGGAATTTAAATCTTCTGTGGGAACATTATAAAAACTATTACCAAAGTCCATTCCTTCTTCTGGACATCACAGGCAGCAACACAAGTATGCTTTAATTGTGTATGTGAATGCAACATCAGGATTCTATAAAAAGAATAAAATAGATCCAGCATCCACCCTCTAAGACAATAATGACTCAGGCAGTGATATTACAGACATGCAGACAAACAAAGATACAGTGAGAAGGAATTACACACATCTGGTCATTTTGTACTTTTTTTTTTTAATGACTTGTCATTTGGAGTCACCAGCTTATGCTAAAAGCATGAAGTTACAGTTGTCAGATAAAATACAGGATGGCCAATTATATTTGAATTTCAGATAAACTATGAAGAACTTTTTAGTAAAAGTACATCCCATGAAATATTTGGGTTATATTTGTGCAAAAATGTAGTTGTTGTTTATCTGAAACTTGTCTTTTTTTTTTTGAGATGGAGTCTCACTCTGTCACCCAGGCTGGAGTGCAGTGGCGTGATCTCAGCTCACTGCAATGTCTGCCTCCCCGGTTCAAGCGATCCTTCTGCCTCAAACTCCCAAGTAGCTGGATTACAGGTGCGTGCCACCGTGCCCGGCTAATTTTTGTATTCTTAGTAGAGACAGGGTTTCACCATATTGGCCAGGCTGGTCTTGAACTCCTTACCTCGTGATCTGCCCACCTCGGCCTCCCAAAGTGTGGCATTACAGGCGTGAGCCACCACGCCTGGCTGTTTATCTGAAACTGAAGCTTAAATATAACTGGGAGCCCTGTATTGTTAAATATTAATTATTTATATTTTTAAAATTTTATTTCAATCGTTTTGGGGGACAGGTTGTGATTCTTTAGTGGTGATTTCTGAGATTTTGCTGCACCTGTCACCCAAGCAGTGTACACTGTACTTAAAGCCCTGTATTTTTATTTGCTCAATCTGACCACCTTACATGCAGAGAAATAGTTGCTGCCATGACAGCCATCTGGAGCAAGAGAAGAAATCCCACCGGGCCCCAGAGGTCGTGGTAACTTACTGCTAATTAGAAAACTCTCGCCGGGCGCAGTGGCTCAAGCCTGTAATCCTAGCACTTTGGGAGGCCGAGACGGGCGGATCACGAGGTCAGGAGATCGAGACCATCCTGGCTAACCCGGTGAAACCCCATCTCTACTAAAAAATAGAAAAAACTAGCCGGGCGAGGTGGTGGGCGCCTGTAGTCCCAGCTACTCGGGAGGCTGAGGCAGGAGAATGGCGCAAACCCGGGAGGCGGAGCTTGCAGTGAGCTCAGATCTGGCCACTGCACTCCAGCCTGGGCGACAAAGCGAGACTCCGTCTCAAAAAAAAAAAAAAAAAAAAAAGAAAGAAAACTCTCACAGCATTTCTAGCTTCTCTCTCCCCACGGAGAGAGACCCTCTTCCCAGCTACATTCTACATCCTCTCTTAGAAGTCGGAATGAGTGGAATGAAAGTGGCGTTGGTATCTTGGTGTGATCTTAGAATTGTCCCCCGAGATTATTCCTATCACCTGAACTTTCACAAGTGGTATTTCAGTTTCACAAATATTTATTAAGCACACGCTGCTTTGCAGAACAATGTGTTGGGTTGGGTCTCTTTTCTCAAGAAGTTCAGAGCCCCAAAGGGAAGACTAGCGTGTCTACAGCTGATGCTATTCAAGGCAAAGTGTGGAAAAATAGAGAAAACGCAACAGGATTCATAGAGTGAGACAAGCAAGTTCTCTGAGGAGTGGGAGATGAGAGAAGAGTTCATGGAGAAATGAGTGGATGAATGGGATTGGCAAGAAAGGGAAAATCTTGCGGGCAGAGATAGAAATCAACAGCTCCCCGTGCTGAGAGGACAGAATCACCAAAGAGATGGAAGAAGAATGTGTGGTCGGAGAGATTCTCTGTTCCACCCCAGGAGGGGGTGATTCATTCATTCATTTGCTTATTCAGTAGATATTTATTGAATCCCAATGCATAAATCAATGTAAAATTGCAATTGTGTGAAGAACTATGTAAAAGAAATTCGTGTTGCCATGAAAGGTGGTGTAGGAGGTATGATCTGGTGAGGGAGGTTGGCCAAGGCCTTTGTGAGAGAGGTAAAGACTGAGGAGAATAGAATTAGTCCGGTGACAAGAGGTGGTGAGGGCCTGGGAGCAGGAGAACTAAGGCAGCTGAAACAGCATGTGTGAAGGCCCTGTGGCAGAAGGAAGCACGGGGCATCCAAGGAACTGAAAGCAAGCTTGGCGCACAGGGAGCATGGTGGGATGTTAGGCTTGAGAGGCACAAAATTCTTTAACAGATCCCGAAAGGCCTTGCATGGATCCACATAGCCACTGGAGCCATGCAAGGCCTTTTGAGAACTGTTAAGGATTTTTCTCTTAATCCCTGAGCACTATGGAATCATTTTATGTATTTAAGCAGGAGTATAACATAATTAGGCTTCAGTGTGAAGGAATCCCTCTGGTTGCATAGGAGGGGAGAGATTGGAAGGGAACCAGAGAGTTATAAGGAGACTGGTTAGGAGGCTACTGCAGAAATTTGGGCAGAAGTTGAAGGGACCCTGTATTCTCCTGCTCTCCCTGTATCTCTCCTAATACTGTTTTTTTTGCTACAGAGGAATGCAGGAGTAACACCACTAGGCCCCCATCCTCATGCCCACACAGCATCTGGGTCTTGGCCCAGCAAAGTGAAAAGAATTTCCCAAGTCATTATGTATGGTTTTTGCTAGAGGCTGGTAGGGCATGGGGTATCATAACTGAACAAGAGCAACTCTCTGGAGCCCTGAGGGAATATTTCAAGCCTCAGAGAGTTAAGGGAATGTAGGCAGATTCACAAGCCACCTGGCCTTGGCGCTTCAGAACCACTTTTCCTATGCCAAGCACCTGCCAAGGCAGGGCCCCCATCTGGCTGGAATCTTCCCGGTGAGACCATCTCCCATTGGTTCCTCTCCTGCCAGGTGTATGTGCAGCAGGAGGGCAGAATATTTCTGTAATACTTGGCAAACTTGTGGAAACGCTCCGGCCCACTCTAGCACCACCACAGACGCACCTCTGCTCTTGTTGGCTGTATTCACCAAACAGTTATCAAGAAGTGTAGGTGGTATCTCTTTCACAATATTTATTAGTATTTAATTTTTTTTTTTTTTTTTTTGAGACAGGTCTCACTCTGTCACTCAGGCTAGAGTGTGGACCTTCTGGCTCAAGTGATCCTCCCACCTCAGCCTCCTGAGTATCTGGGACTACAGGTGTGTGCCACCATGCTTGGCTAATTCTTACGTTTGTTTTTGTAGAGATAGGGTTTCGTCATGTTGCCCAGGTTGGTCTCAAACTCTTGGCCTCAAGCGATTCTCCTGCCTTGACCTCCCAAAGTGCTGGGATTGCAGGTGTGAGCCACCCTGCCCAGTCAAATTCTGATATACTTATTACAAACCCTGGATTCAATAGAGCCTTTGCAGTAGGATGTTTGTATCAATAGATGTGAATTGATTTAGGTGACATTCTGTCTTTTGTGCAAACTCAGAGCAGCCCCACGTGGATGGCATATTTGCAGGTTGACCCACTCTCACTCACCTTTTAACTTGACTGCAGACCAAGCCTCTCTTGGAGAAGCGTTTTTCAACCTCCCATGCTCATGAACGCCAGGAAACAGGGTGACAAAGTGACGATAAGGATAGTAGGTCACTTTGGCACTCAGGCCCTGGAGAAATGTAAAGTATGGCCATTGGACTCTTAGTTCCAGACCGATACTCTTCTGGGGGACCATCAGTCACCTGTATCAGATCCTTCAAACGGCAGGGCCAGGGTTCCTCAACTTTGTCATGATTGACATTCTGGGCTGGATAATTCTTTGTTGTTGGAGAGTATCCTGTGCATTTCAGGATGTTTTGCAACAGCCGTGGCCTGTACACATTAGATGCCAGTAGCATCCACCTCCTTCAGTTGTGACAGCCAAAAATATCTCTACACATTGGCAAATAACCCCTGGGAGGTAAAATTGCCCCTCGTTGGTTGCCCTGGTGTAGTCTTCCATCCTCATTGATCTAATGGGAAGACTAGGATCTGGAGACGGAAGAGAGGGAAGAGTGCCTTCTGAGGTCCCATGAGTACATGGAGGCAACCTTGGAATTAGCCTAGTCCAGGTCTGTCTAACAGCCCCCGCAAACAGACCTTTTTTTTTCTGAACTTTGCTTCTTTTTGTCAATGTTCCTATTCTGGATACTGCTCCTTACTTTTTCCTTTCTGTTCTAATTTTTTCTGGGGTCCCCTTTCTCCCAAGGTCTACCTGGAAACACTGAGATTTGCAAAGTTGAATTCCAATGCAGCAGAAGAGCCTGGCCCAGGCAAAACTCTAAACAAGATGAGGGCTGAGGCTTCTCATTTCTGCCTTCCAGCAACCCGGCAGAGTGACAGAAACAATGTAGATTCTTTGTGTGTGTGTGTGTGTGTGTGTGTGTGTCGTGTGCACCAAAGGTTATCTTGTCTTATATCTTGTCTCTTTTTATTTTTTGTCTCTAGTTATTTGTCCCCTACTCATAAGCACATGTCCTTATATCCATCTCTTGTTGTTTGAAACTGACTTTGAAGTCTTCATTTACAGCAAAATATAAATACCTGATCATAATCACAAATGATCACCTTCCACAGAGTTGGAATATCCCCAAAGAGGCAAAGGCCAGAAGAAAGAGGGCTCAATTCTGTTACAGCCATGGAATTGCACTCTTGAAGCACACCATTATGGACTGTTTTCTAAATGAACCAAAGTGCAAACTGAAGGTAGAGAAACTCAAATTTTATCACAGCATCCCACAGCATACTTAAGAGTTGATTTCCCATTGTAACTGCATTTTTACAGGGCTCAGAGCATTCAGCTATGGATGTTCTGAGCCTGGCATGTGCCTACCAGGGAGACTCAGGGGCTGAACCAGGCCAACAAGGCTTTCACATCAGCATTTTTCTCAAGAGCTGGGCCCCAGCACCCCAGCTGGCTGGCTCTTCTATCAGAAGTGTGAATGCTCTTCTCTGAATTTTGCTTAGAGCAAGGTTCACTTAATACTGTAACATGTTCGCTATCAAGAATTTTAAAGGAAGTGGTTTTGTGGGTTTTAATGCATTTTTTTGCATTTAAATTTCAGGTCACTCAGCTATTGGGCTGAAAAAGCCTTTTTTTTTTTTTTTTTTTTCCTATTTGGCCTTCTTTGGAAGCCAGTTCATCATTTGAGTTCTCCTGTAATCTCAACTAAAGCTTGCAGGTTCTGAACTACCTGAAGCCAGGCAAGTCATAACACATCATTACTGACTTCTGGCCCTTTCCTTCCAGCCAGTGTGAAGCTGAGAGGGGTCATTAAACTCCCCCAGAGGGTAATGTCCATTGGGTTGGAGGACACAAAGCCATAAACTTGTCAGAACTGATTGCACCTCAAAGCAAGGTAGTGCTTGTCAAGGGCTGGGGGAAAGGTTGTTGATGACTTCACAGGTCTCTGGCATCGCAGATGCTGTTTCTGTCGTCAGAAGAGCAAGAAGAGCTGCAATGTGAAACCAGAAAACAGACACCCTTCGTCTCTCTCTGCTCTTGGTCTTTTCTGGGGAGACCAGTGGAGTCACTCTGGGCAGGACTGAGGGGCACCCGGGTACCGGGTATATGACCAAGCCCTGGACAGTTCACGTGAAGGAGGAGGACCCAGCTCCAAGATCAGGAGGGAAACGTGCCTGACCTTTGTGCTGCTCTGCCAGGGGAGGTGTTCTTTCGCCTCCTCACCCGGTGGCTGCAGGCAGGCTGAGAAGCCTTGCACAAGACACTCTGGCAGCAGGACGGCTCTTTCTACTGCCTTTTCTCTGATAACCTTGCAGGGAGTGTTGTTTTGGCAAGCGAAGGTATCTTGGAGTGTACCCTCCACCTGGAGCCTGCCTACTCAGAAATATTCTCCAGCTCACTTAAGCCTAAAGACTTTTCGCTTCCAAAGGCCAACCTGGAAGGGGGCAGCAATGGCTAATCTCAAGTTTTTAAAACAGCAGATGATTTCAGATTCCTGCAAACTAAGCATTGGATTGTATCCTTGGAAACAGCAGGACCCTACAAAGGCTTGAAGTTACAGGGTTGACTTTGAAGATGGGTTCTGTCTGTACAGCATTACCAAGGAGTATCACTGTGAATAATTTTATTAGTATGTGTAATAATTTAATCTTAGTGCTTTAGGCATGTGTTATTATTAGCAAAATGGACTGCTTATATGGTGGAATTTTGTTCATATGCTCTCAATTCGAAGCAAAAGACAAAAACCACCTTACAAAAACAAATAATACAGAGGCATGTATGGTCTGAAACATATTCCTTCACTTCCCTTGGAGTTAGAGAAACAAATTGTATCTTTAGGAACAATCGATATAATTTCTGTTTTTCCTAATAACAGAAGTAGGTATTGTTTTAAGATAGAGTCACCAAATATTAATATTAATTAGCAATTTTAAAGTGTAGGATGAGGATATTGAGAATGATGCCAATACTATCAAACCTTTTGAGAGATCAGATTAGATGGCTGCATGGTATGGTATGAGTAGTGCAGTGCTTGACTGCACCCTTAACACACACACCCACACGCACACACACACACACACACACACCCCACCAGAGAAACAAAGATCCTTCTCCCTCTGCTTGTCTCAATATCAGAAATCGTACTATTAGGGATTCGTTCATTTGGCTTATAGCATATAGCCTTTCTTTTAAAATACAAATAACCCTAGAAAAAGGGAATTAAATAACTAGTAGTCACTTACATTATAGAAATAATTGTTTTTAATATTCCTCCAGGCCTAGTATCATTGGCCATATATAAAAAAAGGTTCAAAAATATATGTTGGTATATAGACAAAAATAAACAGAGTAGAGAATTGTACATTGAGAAGCTCCCTAAAGGCCTTTCCAACCTCTGTCCTAGCACACCAAAAATTCTGTGATAAAAACACTCAGCATTACAGTGAGGTGGTTAAAAACATGGTCTTTAGAATCAGGTGGAATTGGTTTCAAATCCAGAGTCTGTCACATTAGGGTGTGTGCCTTTGGGAAAATGAATCATTCTGAGTCTCAACTTGCCCATCTGTAAAGTGGGGTTAATAGTATACGTTTCATAAGGTGTTGTCACGATAGACAGAGATAATGAATGTAAAGCCACATAGTAAATGTTCATGAAATGAAGAAGATCATAAAGATGGTGATGAAGAAGATGATGATTTCTCATCCCACCCATTGTCACTCCAGTTCTGGGCATTGAGTGAATGGGCTTGAATTAAATGACTTATAGAAGTGGTAGAAGTTGAGCAGCATGTACGCTGGGGCCTAAGTAACTTGAAGATCCTGGACATCTGGGGTAAGGATGGTATTGAAGAGGAAGATGATAGAGAAAGTGTGTTAGTCACAGAAACAGTCACACGCTATTTCTCAGTTTTCTGTGCGTGAGTCTTCACACCTATTAACCATTCTCAGTTCTGAAAGGATGTGATACTGTGTGTGAGCATGTGTGTGTGAGCACACGTGTGAGCATATGTGTGTGTGTGTGTGTGTATTGCAAAAGAATTCTTTCTGGGGTTCATGCTCCATAATTCTCCACATTTGATCATGTCCTGGTTGGCTCACTAGGGACAAAGAATGACAGGTTTTGAGTTATTTTTTAATGACTATAAAAATGAAGCCATTTTGGAAAGTAAGCTCACATGTGGCACGAGATGTTTTGTGGCTCCCAGCAGTTTTCTTTTTGCAAGATTTGAGATGACTGAGCATCCCTGAGTACCAGAGCAGTGATGATTAGCAATAATAACAATAATGATGAAAATGTACATTGGTTCGCATCTTTTCAGATTACCAAGCGTCTCCACATTCAGTGTCTCAGGTGGTTGACATAACAACTCCATAACATAAGCTAAGTAAGGGAAGTTATTTATTTATTTATTTTATTTATTTTTTTTTTTGAGACAGAGTCTCGCTCTGTCACCCAGGCTGGAGTGCAGTGGCCGGATCTCAGCTCACTGCAAGCTCTGCCTCTCCGGTTTACGCCATTCTCCTGCTTCAGCCTGCTGAGTAGCTGGGACTACAGGCGCCCGCCACCTCACCCGGCTAGTTTTTGTATTTTTTAGTAGAGATGGGGTTTCACCGTGTTAGCCAGGATGGTCTCGATCTCCTGACCTCGTGATCCGCCCGTCTCGGCCTCCCAAAGTGCTGGGATTACAGGCTTGAGCCACCGCGCCCGCCTAAGGGAAGTTATTAACCCCATTTTCTATATGGCAAAATGAGTCTTTAGAGGATTAGTAACTTTCTCCCCAGTATTCTGCAGAATCACAATTAGAACCTATGTCTTTGCACTTTTAGTGTATGTTAAAATCAGTCATAGAGGTAAAACAATGATGCTTAATACAATAATTATCCTCCCACATTTCTGTTGATTTTCATTAGCATATTTATGTTTCAATTCATTCATTCAACATAAATTGAGCTCTTTGTCATGTGCAAGTCATTAGAAACACAAAGATAAATAGGGCACAATCATTGCTCTCAAAGAACAATAAAGTTGTATCTTATCTGTTATAAACTATACCAAGTTTATGCTTTTAACTTTTCTAATTCAAAACTGGCGAGCATGACTGCCTTTATGGGAACAATCAGAGAGATTATATGGATGTGGATCATGGAAAATCCAGAATATATGGCTGTTGTGACAACTTGTACCTTGTTTTTACCTTATTTTCTCTCTTCGCCTTGTTTTTGCTCTGCTAAAATCTCCAAACAACTAAAGTCTGTGTGCAGTGAAAGACCGCTTCCACCCAGCGGTGAAGCTTGCAGACCACCAGACAGTCATTATTGCTATGATGTGTTAGATTCTTGTCTTACCCTGAGGATGTCAAATTTGGAACTCAGCTCCTTGGAATAATTACTCCTAGTGGAAACCTCCACCTTAAACACCTTTCAAATTCCTTAACTTTATCCAACTTTGGAGCATTTCTTTTAAAGAAAAAGAAAAATGGAAAGCCTTATGTATTTTGGAATATGCCCCAGTGGAGAAAATTGGTGCCAAACATGTGCCCGGACCTGACTTGCAAAGAGCTGTGGTTTAATGAGACCCTTTGCTTTGCAGTCTGCTGACCCAGCTTCTATTTGCTAAGAGTTGATGGTACAAAAGCTCTAGCTCTCAGATTGCCAGTGAAGCAGCAGAGCAAATTAGCAAGAAACTTCCAAAAAGAAGGCACAAAGAGGCTTTGCTTTAAAGACTTACTTTCTCGGCAATCTTAAAATTTTGGCAGCTGCGTTGGTGACAGATTGTTAGCAACATTCTACTGGCCTAGCTGAACATTTGCTGTCCTTACCACCCTATACCCTCCCAGACTGTGCAATCAAGAGCATGCGGTCTAAATTCCCTCCCTGTCCTAAGGTGCCAACACACAACCCACCCTTCGGAGAGTAGAAGAGGGAAAACACAGGCTTTGTTCACTTCCCAGATTCTCTGTGTGAAGCGAGTTTAGGAATTTATGTGTGGTTGGAACGGGGAAATATGACTATTCTGGAAGCTGTATACCAGTGTGGCTCTACATTTCCAATTTGGCTTCCCTATCCCAGAATAGGGTTCTTAGAGAAAAGCATTTCCATCCTCACATCTCAGAAAGCTAAAATAGAAAAGTCTGAGTTAAACACAGTACACATTCACTAAAATAATAAAATAAGTTAAAGCCCAGTTAAATACATGGGAAATGGATGTGGATGAACAAAGAAGAGAGCTATTCATGGAATTCAGGTAAATTATGACATCTGCTTAATGTGAACGTCACAAATAAAATCGGGTGACATTTAAAATGCAAAATCCTACATTAAAGTGTAAATTCTGGGCCAAATTCTCACCCAATACAATTTGATGGAAATTATCTTATAGAAAATGAGTTATTCAGTTTTTTTCCCCATTTTCTGTCGGTGAAAATCTGGGGTAACCAATGTTTTAATAGGAAATCTAAAGGAAATGAACAGTATGACCTTGGCTAATTTTTAATTCTGATGATTTCATGATATGCATGGTAATTGCATTTTTGGTTTTGTTTGACTTCATTTCAAAGCTATTAAATGTATGTTCGATGCAGGGGATATGTTCCAGATAAACCATTGTTTGAATGTTAAAATTCATGTAAATCATATAACCAGGCAGGATTTTGTAGCTTTTTTGTGTGTGTAAGGGGGAGGATTCTGATTAAATGTGAAACAACTCAAAGAGGTTCAAGAGTCTGGCGTTCATGATTAATAGTCTGCAGTAGATATTAGAAATCCAGACAGACTGAAGGCAAAATGCCTTCTTTTTGTAGACAGACTGTATTCTAACCTCCAAGGACTCTGCATATTTAGCCACTCTCAATTCAACTGCCTTTGCCAGCCCAGGCTTCACTGGATTAGAAAGTAGTGGAAAAACCCTCCCAGGAGTGATCGTCTCAAATTCCTTTAGTGTTTAATCTGTCTGGCGCATGGATGGCCCTCTTGAACTGCAGGGAGCACATGGCAGAGAGAAACGTCTTGGGCTGGCTGGCTTGTGCTTGGAAAGTGAAAGCAAGCTGTTATTTTCGCCTTCCCAATTCACATTCCTGGCCTTTGACATCATGAGGTCGTTGTTTGGTTGGCTGGAAGGGTGTCACACGTGGATAGGTGCCATTAGGTCACATGTGCATAGGTGCCATTTTTGTCTGGGACATTTACACAGGGTACTTATAACCTCTTTTGGTAGACTGAGCCCTGTTGCTCTTAAGAAAGGAAGTTTTTTGTTAGTCCTAACCCAAATTTTAATGTATGCTTCTGTAAGCCTACATCCTTGCAAACCTTAGTCAAGATAGAGTCCATTTCCCTCACAATAATCCATGTAGATATCAGAGCATCTCTTAGTCTTCTTAGGTTCAAGTCTAGACCTGAGGCTTACTAGCTATCTGACCATGAGCATATTCCTTAAGTCCTCTATGTTTCGGTGTCCTCATCTTTAAAGTAGGGACAGTAGTAGAACCTCCTTCATATGGTGGTTGTAAAAATTGAACAAGACCACTTGTGTAAACAACTTAAAGCAGTGCCATTCACAGGGAAACACTCAGTTAACATTGATTATTATTATAATCTTTATCCTGATCTTACACTTATTTTTGGTATTTCCTTATGTACCCTTTTTTCCCCTGGTGCCCTGGAACACATTAATAGGGTTCTCAATATGGCCTCTTTATCAATAAATATTTACTGAAGACCTCTGTGGAGGATATTCTATTTTGAGAAGCTTTTTGTCACAATCTATAACTATTCATTTGGTCTGGTCTTTTCATGTGCTAAGACGTGTAAAACTGACTAAAAATACAGGCAACATTTAGGAGACAGAGTAGGCAAGAGCACACTGGGTGATACTTCTTGAAAAAGTTCGAGATGTTCATGTCTAGAAGGGTATGTACTACTTAATCCATACTAGAATGTACATATGGAATCACGGGATAATGAATTCTTGGTTATTTGGTATGTGCTTTTTGGAATGAGCATACATTAAGAATATACAAAAAGACTTCTTTCGTACCCATGAAAGTCACTACAAGTGCGGTAGGAAGCAGGACTCTGGAGGTGGGGCTCAGACACCGGACCAAACTGAGGACTAGCTAAAACAAGGATGGGGCAACACTCTGTGGCAATACTCCAACCTTACCGCCCCTTTCCACGGTAAGGACTCGATGACCCAGAAATTACTCCCCTTTTTCTAGAAATTTCTGCGTCATTTGCTCCTTAATTTGCGTGTAATTAGAAGTGGGTATGAATTTGACTGCAGAACTGCCTCTGAGCTGTTACTGTCAGCACACTGCCTATGGGGTAGCCCTTCTCTGCAGGACCAGCCATGGAGCTATATAACTGCCATCTCAATAACGCTATTTTCTTCTACCATCTTCTGCCACCGCTTGCTCTTGAATTCTTTCCTTAGCAAAGCCAAGAACCCTCCTGGCCTAAGACCAGATTTGGAGCCCCCTGCCCTGCATCACAAGCACCCAAAGGGCAGAACTAAATCGAAGGTCCTAACAAAGGAAATCAGACAGAAAGATGAGAGAGAGAAATGGTGGCCTCCTCAGGGAAAGGGGAGGAAGTGACTACCGGGTGCCTTCTGGACTCCATGGAAAGCATGGAAGAAGGGAAGCGGCAGCCATCAGAGTTCCCCGGATCATGTCTGGCGCAAGGAAGGAGGGTCAGCCTCTGCTGCGGTTCTTGTAGATGGAGAACGGACTTTGCAACCGGCTACCTCCCCGCCGGAAATGCAGATTGAGCCCAGGGGCTGAGGGGGCTGAGCCGTGGCGAGAGGGCGCCCAACAAGAGCTGGACCCCCATCGCCTCCTCGAGGTGACAGGAGCATGCCCAGGCTGCAGTCTGAGTGAGATGGCGCCCCCAGAGGAGGAATCAGGGCTCTGTGAGGAGCCACACGCCCCAGCATCCCGTGCTCATAGGTCACTGCTGGGGGAACCACCAGGGATGGTGGAGTGGTGTCTGTAAATATTGAGCGAGAGAAAGGGTGACCAAGAATTCAATCTCTAGCCCAGTTGTTTCTTGAGTAAGAAAGCAGGAGGCAGATATTTAGGAACGAATCAAACCTCAAGAAATACAGCATCCATGGGTTCTTTTTGCAAAAAAAAAAGTGTGTCTTGAAAACCAATCCAGCCAAATAAAAAATGAATCAAAATAAAGAACTCAGAAACTGAGAGGCTGTGGATTCGTTTAAAATAGAACTGAGACCAAACAATTTGGACAGTAAGGCTGAAAAAGAGAATTTAAAGGTCACAAGTAAGTATTTTAGTATAACTAATCATACTGGTAATAGAAGAAAAAAGGTTGAAAAAATATGTTAACTAACTTCCTCATCTTTCCTGCCAAAGAGTCAACAGTGAAAAGCACAGTTTAAAAATAACAATGACTTCAGCTGTTTTAAGTTTTTCTGTTTGTTTGTTTTTTTAGAGATGGAGGTCTTACTATATTGCCCCGGCTGGTCTCAAACTCCTAGGCTCAAGTAATCCTCTAGCCTTGGCTTCCCAAAGTGCTGGGGTTATAGGCGTAAGCCACTGCTCCCAGCCAGCTCTATAGGTTTTGCACATTTTCTTAAATTATAGGGACCTTTTAAGAACTAGTATCTCTAGCAGTGAAGAAATGTAGAAAGTTCATCAGATTCTTCAGTTTTCAGTTTTTTTAAACCTGCTAATTCAAAGAAAATTAAATCAAACACTTCAAGTTTAAAATTGCATGAATATCTTCTCATTGTTCTAAATGTTGATACGAAACTACAGGATAATGAAACCTGGGTTATTTCATAGAACTTCTGTGTATCTACCAGGCTTTATATCTGTTATATGGACAAGGAGAGAGAAGTGGAAAAATGCTCACCAAATATCAGCAATGGTTATTTCTGTGTGGTTTCAGGTGAAGATTTCAGATGAGTTTTAAATTTTCATTTTTTTCTGGTTTTCTTGATGACTTGAATATTGCTATAGTATTTTCTGGACTTTAACTTATTTTGTTCTTTCAATAAATCTACACTTAAAGCTTTCCAGCATGTATGGATGGAAGTACTTTTCTCCATCCTGAAATAACAATTGGATCAATTAATGTATTGTCCTTATGACTAGTAATATTGGCAGAAAAGTTGTTCAAACTAAGACTGGTCACCTTTTTACAGAAGAAAAGGCAATTCTTTTGGAGGGAAGTTCTTTTGGAGAACAAAGAATTGGGGGAGAGGTGTCATTGGTCCAGATGAAATGTGTTTATTAAATAATGCCCTAAAGATAGCTGCACTTACATGTTTATCGCAGCACTATTCACAATAAGAAGGATATGTGATAAACTTAGGTGTCTATCAGTGGAGGATTAGATAAAGAAAATGTGGTGTATAAATGCAATGGAACACTCTTTAGCCATAAAAAAGAATAAAATCATGTCTTTTGCAGCAACATGGATGGAACTGAGGCCATTATCTTAAGTGAAACAAACTAGACACAGAGAGTAAAATACCACATGCTCTCACTCATAAGTGGGAGCTAAAAAACCATGTATGCATGAACAGAGAGAGTAGAATGATTGACAATGGAGACTTGGAAGGGAGAGGGGGTGGGAAAGGAGGGGACCAAGAGAAATTACTTAATGGGTACAATGTACAGTTTTCAAGTGATGGATAGGCTAAAGCCCTGACTTGACCTCAATGCAATGTATGCATGTAACAAATTTGCTCTTGGACCCCGTAAATTTATACAATAAATAAATAATGCCCTAAAGCAGTGGTTCTCACCTGTGGGTGATTTTGCACCCCCCCTCCCTTACTCCAGGGAACATTTTTCCATATCTGGAGACATTTTGGATTGTCATACTCAGGTGGATTTGGGGGAGGGGTGACATAGTGCTATTGGCATCTAGTAGCATCTGGGGATGCTGACAAATGTATTGCAATGCACAGGGAAACTCCAAAACAAATAATTATTTGGCCCCAAATGTTAATAGTGCTGATGCTAAGAAACCCTGCCCTAAACTCTTGAAAAAGAAGCCATTATCTACACAATTTCCTTATAAGAGTGAGCCTGGAAGCAGATCCTGTTTTAGCGACGAAAGCTAAGATGCTAAATTTATTCTATCTGGCCACTAGAATTTTTAGCCAGGTGTATTTATTATTATAAAAGCAACTTTTCCGCTTTTTATTGGTCCTTTGTCTTCAACTACTGTATGGGTTTATATTTGTCACCTAGGAATGGGAAGTTGTAACCAGTGGTCTAAGCCTAAGCTAGGATAGTTGTAGCTTCCAACGGTGCCTTCAGTGACCTTCATGTAGGGGTCTCTGATCTCAACCCTACTGGCTGAACAAGCCAAGTCAGGCTATTTGAAGTCTCTGGAAAACCAGCCAATGGTCCGGATTGATTGCATTCAGCAAGAAGTTAATGCAAGAAGACTGGGTTCATCTTGGTGTGTGTGTGTAGGGAATGAATTACCCTCTTCTCATTCACTTTAAGGACCATTTATTGCTGTGAATCAGAAGCAAAGTATCAATAGATGGGAGTGAGGATTGCTTCTGTCAGGTGGAGATTTTGCTTTTAGCCCAACAGTTTTCATAGCACCATGTCAAAGAGAATCTGCACATGCTGGAATTACCTGTTGGCCTATGATTACAAACAGCCCTCATATGAAAATCTCAGCATTTCTGGCTGCCGCCTTCAATTGCTTTTTCTGAAATTGGTATCCCTTGATGTCAACTATTTGATTTCAGTCAGTCGTTTCTGTCTGGTAGCGCTCCCTGCAAATGTGTCCTTTCAAGAAAACTAAACCTGCAAGTGGCTTGTAATGTACCATGACCTTATCATGTGAAGGACAAGTGGCTCTTGTGCTTATTAGATAGCAGATGAACTGATGAACTGAATTCTTGGTCTGAAGCGTTGATAAGGTCAGATGTCTTTGCAAAAAGAAGCCACCACTTCCTTGGCTGCAGGGATGTAGTTCCCAAGTATCTTTTCATAATGCCATAAGATTTATACTTAGACTTTATTTTATATGGCTTAAGAAATGACTTATTAGTAAAATAGAATATTTTGATATTGGAAGAGAAAGTTGGGCTTTCAAGGCTGTTGGAGACATTGGTTTTCAACTAAGTACATATGCTGATTGCTGTATATATTAGTAATTTTCAACAATGATCCTAGGGAACAAGGGTATGGGCAATTCATTAGACATAGCACTAATCAGGAGAAAAAAAATTAGGAAGCTATTGTCAATGCCTGTGGAGATATGAGTCTTATCTGGGGGAGAAAAACAGCCTTTCTCCAGTTCTCCAATAAACTATTTAGAAAATGGCCTTTCTCCAGTTCTCCAATAAACTAATTACCTTTGAATAGTATATCTAAGGCTTATAATAGAAAGTTTATTTCTAAATACTATGCCATAAGAATAGATTGAATTTAAGTAGACAAAAGTAAAAAGGGGCACCAAACTGACCCTCAGGCTTCACCCTATAACAGATTTAGACCGTAGCAGAGTTGGGTCTCAGCTTTGCAGGCTCTGAAACTGGATGTCAGTGAGTCAAGGTAAAAATGGCATCTATAATATACTTTTATTTTTTTCAGACAGGGCCCCACTCTGTTGCCCAGGCTGGAGTGCAGTGGCGCGATCTCGGCTTGCTGCAGCCTCAACTTCCCAGGCTCAAGAGATTCTCCTTCCTTAGTCTCCCTAGTAGCTGGGACTACAGGCGTGCGCCACCACGACCGCATAACTTTTGTATGTTTTTTTAATAGAGTCAGGGTTTCACCATGTTACCTAGGCTGGTCTCAAATTCCAGGGCTCAATTGATCTTCTTGTCTTGGCCTCCCAAAGCGCTGGGATTACAGGTGGGAGCCACCACTCCCAGCTGAAGTCAGTGTACTTATAGAAGCATTCATTGAAATACAAGAAGAATGAAAGAACAGATATATAGATAAGACTGAGTTAACATTGTTGGCTTTTAATGATGATAAAGAATTTACCGACTGGGTGCAGTGGCTCGCACCTGTAATCCCAGCAATTTGGGAGGCTGAAGTGGGCAGATCACCTGAGGTCAGCTGTTTGAGACCAGCCTGGCCACCATGGTGTAACCCTGTCTCTACTAAAAATACAAAAATTAGCCTGGCGTGGTGGTGGGCACCTGTAATCCCGGCTACTTGGGAGGCTGAGGCAGGAGAATCACTTGAACCCAGGAGGTGGAAGTTGCAGTGAGCCGAGATTGGGCCACTGCACTCTAGCCTGGTCAACAAGAGCAAAACTTCGTCACACACACACACACACACACGCACACACACACATGCGTGCACACACACTACCAATATTTGGGGAAAAAGGGCTAAATTTATATTTATTTCAACTGGCCCAAATGGGAGAATTATATCATATCATAGGCTTTAACCTAGTTTCAGAGGTATTTAAATTTGTTTGAAATTAGGAAGAGGGATTTTACTTATCTGTAAGAAATTTCAGTAAAGATGAAAATTAAGATGGGAATCTGTGAACTTAAAAAAAGGTCAAGTATCTGAAATTTCTCATTACATAAAAGTGGTATTTTCAGCCGGGCACAGTGGCTCAAGCCTGTAATCCCAGCACTTTGGAAGGCCGAGACGGGTGGATCACGAGGTCAGGAGATTGAGACCATCCTGGCTAACCCGGTGAAACCCCATCTCTACTAAAAAATATAAAAAACTAGCCAGGCGAGGTGGTGGGCGCCTGTAGTCCCAGCTACTTGGGAGGCTGAGGCAGGAGAATGGCGTAAACCCGGGAGGCAGAGCTTGCAGTGAGCTGAGATCCAGCCACTGCACTCCAGCCTGGGCGACAGAGTGAGACTCCGTCTCAAAAAAAAAAAAAAAAAAAAAAAAGGTGGTATTTTCCTTTCGTCTTAAAACATTTAATAAAAAACCCAAACATCTGAGGTTAACTGTAATTCAGTGAAGTTAAGCCATTCACTACAAACAAAGTATCTGTTAAAGGTTTTGGGCTGGAAATGAGTGATGGCAGTGCAGGGTAGACCTTCTAGGAACTTCTGCTCCTCCAGCTTTGCTCTGGACTTTGTCTGGTTAGGTGACAGGTCATTCTAGCTGCTGTGACAATGAATTTCTGACTTTCTCTGATGTCTTAGGCTATTTAGGGAGCTACAGAGAATATGGGGATGAGGATTGAGAGAATTATAGCTATGTTACTTGTTTTGGTCTTTTTTTGTAGAGCGTGGAAAACCTTTATTTTACAACACTATTACCAGATTTGTAGGCAATCTGGTTTATGGACTATTTCATTCACTAAACACTAATATCTAAGTTGAGATTGGCAGAGGGGATATCACAGACCTCCTTGGGTGTCTGAATAAAGTATGACTTTTCTTTCCAGAAAATACATACACAAAATTGCATACAAATTTAGATACAGGTTTCCGATAGCCCCAATGGGGCCATGCACTCAATTAAATAACTCTTTTTTGTTTCCTTTCTTGTGATTTCTTTCCTTTTTAATTCATACATAACAGATATGTGTAGTTTCTGGGTTGTTTTGGTCTGTCTGTATTTCCAAAGATAAATTCAGTTTGTGATAGTAAAATGGATCACTTATTAATTGGGTTGTGCCGGGTTAAATACCCAAGGGTGTTCTGAAGAATAATCTCTTTACTTCCTCTGAATTAAACCTAGAGTAAACCATTAAAAAAAAGCAACAAAAACCAACAAACACTCTCAGGCAGATGCGGTGGCTCATACCTGTAATACCAGCACTTTGGAAGGCCAAGACAGGTGGATCACCTGAGGTCAGGAGTTGTAGACCAGCCTGGCCAACTCTACTAAAAGTCCAAAAATTAGCCAGGTGTGGTGGCGTGTGCCTGTAATCTCTCAGCTACTCTGGAGGCTGAGGTATAAGACTCGCTTGAACCCGGGAGGCAGAGGTTGCAGTGAGTCGAGGTTGCAGTGAGCCGAGATCGCATCACTGCACTCCAGTCTGGGCAACAGAGTGTGACTCTGTCTTAAAACAAGCAAACAACAAACCCACTCTCTTGTTGATAAACAAAGATAAAACACTCCTCTGATGAAAGGGGTTTGCCATGGGGCGCTTTCTCACATTCTGTCAACTTCAATTAGCAAGCAAAGCTACAGTGTGCATTACCTTAGATTACAAAATAGTAAGTAGTGATTAACTGTAATTAAAGGGAGCTAGAATTACAGTATCACCAAATGCAGACTATGTGGTTTTTCTCTCTCCCCCGCCTCTTTTTTTTTTTTTTTTTTAATGTTCCAGGGATCTCAATATATCCTCATACAGTGATTTCTTGCCCCAGGCTTTTCCTGCCATCCCAGGAATAATAGTAACACTTATCTACCTAAAATAAACAAGCAGGCACTTTTATGACAGCTGGAGACCTTGAACACACTTGGCCATGGCTTATCAGCCTCCAATGACGTAGTCGTGAAGCAAAGATCCTCTTGGGCCCTTAACTTTATCACTAATAGCAACATCCCCAGCAGCCTCACGTCCGCCTACAGGAGCTGGCAGAACCCTAGAGAGCAGCTGCTCTAATGCTCTCGTCTGGTTCAGTGAAGTTACTTAACACAGCACTTAGGAAGGGTCCGTTTCCATTCCATGCAGATACTCTCATTAGTTATTTACATTCAGTCTAGCAGGACAGGCAAACCCAAAGAGACAGTTGAGGCTCCAAAGAGGGAAGTCAAAGAAAGAGAACAGATTGAGGATTTCAGGGAAGGCTTCTAGGAGGAGGTAATGCCTTAGCTGAGTATTGGAGGAAGCAGAGGAGTTAGATGACTGGAGAAGGGAACTGGGGACGAGAAATGGGGCATTCCAATCCCAGGTGACGGCACAGGCAAAGAGGAACGACAGTCAAGCATCAATCTTTTTTGGTCCATTCTTCAAGTTCAGATTCCTTTATTTACTTTTTTCGAGATAGGGTCTCACTCTGTCTTCCAGGCTGGAATGCAGTGGTGCTATCACAGCTCACCGCAGCCTCAAACCCCTGGGCTCAAGCGATTCTCCCGCTTTAGCATCTCAAGAGTTGGGACTATAGTTGCTGCCACACCTGATTCATTTTTTTAATCTTATTTTTTGTAGAAATGGGGTCTCATTTTGTTGCCCAGGCTGGTCTTGAACTCCTGACCTCAAGTGATCTTCCCATCTTGGTCTCTCAAAGTGCTGGGGTTAGAGGAGTGAGCCACTGCGCCTGGCCCAGATCCCTTTGCTGATCCATTTTCCCTGCTTCAGCTGCCTTTGGCAGAACAGAAAGGTCTGCTCAGGCAGTGTGAAGCTGGCCTTGTTGCAGAATGATTTGGTAGCATGGCTGAGTCTGGTCTTAACACTTAGCAGGTGCAATCTGAGCTCCTGCACTTCTTGGAGGGCAACTTTCCAGCAAGAGAAGGGCCAGTAGGTTCAGTCTAAGCAGCTACAAGGGCCCAGTGTGGGGAGGGGGTAAACATATCCAAGGAATCGAAGAAATCAAGATAAAGTCTTGGGCCTCAATGGCTTCATCTTCATAGTCCTGCTTTAAGCTTACCCCATACTTCTGTGTTTGGAAGGAAAAAATGCAGTCTTGACATGGCGACATCAACTACATGTGGCTGAATCTGCAGCTTCATACATCAGGGAAGTTGTACGTCATCCATTCCAATGTTTTGACTTCCTCTCTACCTCTGCTCCCTCCTCTCCAATCTCAGCCATTTTCTCCAGCTGTTATTGGTAAAGAAATGATAAACATGCACATAGCTGAAGTATGACAATATTATACAGAGCTGCATTTGGGCCCCTGCTATGTAAACTAGGCTCATGTATTGAAAAACCACAATAAGCAACAAGACGCATCCTTTCTCTGAAGGCATGTTTCTGTCTAGTTCTCCTATCAAGATTTTTTCCCAAGCACTTCTTAGGTGGCCCCACCACAGAAGACAGCTGTCATATCAAAGGACTGCCTGGTGCAGAACTGGTGTGCCAAATCAGAGGACTCTCTCCCTCTGCTCCTTTCCACGGGTGCTGAGCCTGAGGACTTGGTTTACCTTTTCTCTCAATGCTGCAGATGAGGATCTCTGTGTCTGAAGGATTACTCATTATGTGCAGAAAACAAATCAGGTCTTGTCACTCCCTCCACCTGCAAATCTTTCTTCGTCCATCACAAATGGTAGTTCCTCTTGCTTGCCAATGTCCCATAGGAGAGAGGGGCGACTGGGCACAAGATGTAGTATTCACAGTCAGGACCTGACAGACGTTATACTTTTTAAAAAATTCAAACAAAACAAAATGATCACCTTCTACTTTTAAGGTTTCTGGCCACATGCACATTTGAATGCAGCTTGGTCTGGATTTGCTTTTTAAATTTCTCTTTCATTGTAATATTTTAAATTAAAGTAGGATGTGTGAGCAAAAGAAGGGGCAAAAGAACAAGGAGAACACTATTATCTGATGAATTTATTTCAAGATCGGTAACTGGGAAAATTCTCATTTTGCACTAATAGTAGAAGGTGTGTTTCCTTTAACCCCTTAACCTCAGATTGCTCAGTTCCTTGCCTCCCCTTCCACTGGCCTTGGTGTGCCCAGACCCTGGAGGTATGGGATGAGAATGGAGCTACAGAGGAGTCTCCAAGGGGCAGAAAGAAAAGCCATGACTGGGAGCCACAGTTGGAAGGATCATTTCTTTGTTTTCAGCTTCATCCTGGTAACACTTCATTGCATTCTCCAGTGTGCAAAGCGAGTGTTGTATACTCATACAGATATTGGGTGGTTGTTGTTTTTATATGCTCTTCATGACTGTCTGCTGGATTTTCCTCTGTCTTCTTTCCAGTTGGATTAATCACTTCCCTCTTGACCCTGAAACCATCAGCCTATCTGTGCCAAAACACCACCTCCCACAGAGATAGGGCCTGGTGAGTATATCCGTCACGTAGCTCTGCTTGTCTTCCAGTCTTCATGATTAACAGGAACAAGTGGCTCTGTGCTGGCATCCGAAAAAAAGACACTCCTATTGCTTAACCGTTGCCCAATTTAACTCACTTGACGAAGTGATTTCTTGGGAATTGGCTAGGTGAAGGTTTATTGAAAGAAGTGTCCAAGATTATGATACTGGGAATTAAATAGCCATACAATTAACCATCTACTTTTTGTTATGTGAGTGTACTTTACCTAATAGATACATTCTTGAAAATGTGTATCCAAGTTGAGATTTAAAAAAATTATAACTAGCACAAAGGTGTCAGCTACTTAAGACTCTGGTTAAAATGAGCAATTCATTTGTAAATGAACAATCCCTTTCTAATTTAGTTTCTATAAGAACAAGTGTGCAAAAGGGTTGAATTTGCGAAAAGCAAGGGCAACCTGAATCATGACAGGTGCCACACAGTGCCACCAATGCTGAGGTGCGAACGGCCAGGAACTGCACCTATCTGTGTGCGTTCACCTGTGTTGCCCTCGACACAGTCCCCGCCTGTGGTCAAGCCTTCTACTCCCTTTCCTGCCAGCAGATTCCATCCTGCCAGTGGCTTGATATGACTTCATTTATTTGAGGTTGTGAGTCAATGTTATCAAGATCCAAATTACCCTGGGCATTGTTCATACAACGGAAGGCAGAAATGGACACCCATGACATGTAGGGCAACTGTGAGTAGAGCCTCACTCAATATGAAATTGTTCCCTGGAAAATTCCTCTGTTCACCCAGACAGCAAGTGATTCAGATGTCAAGATTAAGGAAAATGACTATGGGGGTGGACAGGCGCTTTGACGTGCTCTGACCTCTTTTTATATGATTGGTTTCTTCTTCATTAGCATTTTCCTAAGCTGAGCAAAGAAATGCTGCCTACCTGAATGTCACGTCAACATCCAAATGTGCTTTTCCTCTTTCTAATAATAGAAATCAGCCAAAGGCTGTAATGAACATGCTTACGAGATACTGTTTCCAGGCAAACTCCAAAAGTTGTTTTGAGACCAAATCCCTTTTCCACTCTCTCTCCCTCTCTATGTCAAGCACAAGAACCAGATTAGAATTGGAGTTAGTATTTGTTAGGAGCTTTTCGGAACATACCTTCATTTGTACATATCCCAATTTCCAAGTTTTGTGGAAGTAATAATGGAGTATTTTGTTATAAAGGGGCTGTCCCTATGGTCAGGGAGTGTCCATGTCTTATGTTGTGAAGGATGATGTGGGCCCCACTCTTCAGACCTTGCCTTGGACCTGGAAGGGGTACCCAGTCACATCTCACTCTCCTGGCCCTCGGTGCAGACAGGGCTGCAGCTGGTGCCACACTCCGGGCCCCTTTCACCAGGTTGTGAATGTTGTAGATCAACCTTGGTTTCTCACAAGCACCCCTAGGTCTATCCTTGCTCTCTGGGAGTATTAATGCCTTCCTTATTTCCCAGTAATCAATATTCAACCAGCTCATTAATCCACTTCTGGGTCTGCTAGGCACAGAGCACTGTACTCTCTGTTGGGAACACCAAGCTGAATAATACCTACTGCATCACAATAATATATGACCTCAGACCTGTTAGAATGGCTATTACCAAAAAATAAAACATGAAAAAACCAACGATGTATGTTGGTGAGGATGTGAATAAAAGAACCCTTATACACGACTGGGGAAAAAGTACACTAGTACAGTCTAATGGAAAACAGTAGGGAAATGCTTCAAAAAATTAAAAATAGGACTACCATATGACTCAGAAATTCCACTCTGGTCTGGATATATACCCACTTCTAGGTACATATCTACAGGAAATGAAATTAGTGTGTCAAAGAGCTCTCTGCACCCCCATGTTCATTGTAGCAGTATTGACAAGAGCCAAGTTATGGAATCAACCTAATGGATAATGGATAAATGAAAAAATGTCGATGAATAGAGAAAATGCAGGACATGCAGATAGTAGAATACTATTTATCCTCAAAAAAGGCCATCCTGGCATTTGTGACAACATGGGTGAACCTGGAGGACATTTTGCTCAGTGAAATAAACCAGACACAGAAAGGCAAATACAATACGATCTCACTTATTTGCGGGCTATAACAAAGTGGAACTCATCGAAGTAAAGAGTCGAAACGTGGTTATGAGAGGCTAAGGTTGGGGACAGGAGGTACGGGGATTGAGGAGATGTTAGTAAAAGGATACAAAATTTCAGTTAGACAGGAGGAGTAAGTTCAGAGAACCTATTGTGTGTCATGGTGACTATAGTTCATAGTAAAGTATTGCACACTCAAAAATTGCTAAGAGAGCAGATTTTAAGTATTTTTACCTTAAAAAATGATATGTGAGCTAATGCATATGTTAATTAGCTTGATTTAGCCATTGCACAAACATTCAAAACATCATGCTATACATCATAAACATATGCAATTCTTATTTGTCATTTAAAATACATATATATATATACACACACACACAAAAATTTTTAAAAGACCCCCTGCATGTTCTCAGCTAGTAAATGGTCTAGCAAGGAGGCCGACGTGCCCACAGGCAGCAAGCTCAGCACCTTGTCAAGGGTGCTAGGGTAGAAACAAGCACAGAGCAAACAGACCAGGTGTGACTGATGAGTTAATGGTTTACTTGTATTAATGCTCGTCAGTATAAGCTGCAAGCCGGGAAATTCTTCCAAACCACTCAAATCACTCAGCATTGGACTTTTTCTTTCTTTTTTTTTTTGTTTTTTTTTTTTTAGTAGAGACAGGGTTTCACCATGTTAGCCAGGATGGTCTCAATCTCCTGACCTCGTGATCCGCCCGTCTCGGCCTCCCAGAGTGCTGGGATTACAGGCTTGAGCCACCGGGCCCAGCCGGACTTTTTCTTTTCTAGTGACACATCTACTCAAACTAGGGGAGGATGTTCTTGGAGTTATTGACTTTGCTAAAGCAGAACCCACATTTAAAAAAATGAGAACCGAAGATAGGAAGCACATATTTCAACCTCCCCAAACGGGAAGTTAGATTATACTTTAGATAATCACTACTTCAAAGTGTTTTGATCATAAGAAATCATCTCAAGACATCATTAGATACTGATGGATCAATCTATAGTAAATTGGTGGAGATGTCATAAATTCAAAATTTCAAACAATATGCTAGATTTGGAAGTGGGAGACACCTTTCAGCTGTGCAAATAGAAACAGAGATAGATTAAGAAATCTAATTTAAAAACCTCCACCAATACCGATTAAAATGGAAACTACCTGGGAGAAAATGAGTCTTGATTAAGAGAAAGGCCTGTGTTATAGATTTTTAAAGGCAAGTTAATTATTATTATTTAGCTACTACTTAATTGGCATTCATCATATGCTAGCCTGCATCATTGGCTCTGTATGTGTGTGTCTGTTGTGTGTGTGAGTGTTTGTGTGTGGGTTGTGTGTGCGTGGGTTGTGTGTGTGTGGTGTGTGTGTGTGTGTGTATGTGCGCGTGCGTGCATGCTGAGTTTTCTCTCCTTATCTAAAATGTAAGTTCCTTAAGGGAAGGGACTAGAACAGGAGTTTCCAGGGAGTGGATACGCAGAGGGTGCTGCTGTTGCTGCTACTCACGCTTTTGGCCCACCTGAACCCAAATCAGTGCTTAAAATCCTACCAAGTCAAATCTCACTAGGGCTTTTTTAAACTTCAACCCCAGCTGTTTCTGGAGGTCCTGGTTCTCTGACTCTGATGCTTTTGGAGAAGGGCATCTGAGTACTGAGGGGAACAGGATTGATTCCATCTTCTCTCTTTACTCAGGAGAGCACAGTAGGAACATGTGCCAGGCCTCCAAGAGAAAACAGAGCCAAATAGTGGCCATTATTATAGCATAATGCATATGTGATGGGAAAGAGGGATTCAAAGGAATTTGGAAGGAACATAATGGAGTGACAAGGATGAATAGTTCAATTAGATCCCGGTAAAGGAATATGTCTCTGGTTATAGGATGATCTGGAAAAAAAAACAAACTAGTGATGAAAATGAAAATAAAGTCACTGCCGAGTTTCTAAGGTAGCAAAGCAAGTGTACCAGCACAGTACGAGAGGGCTCCAACACCCAGGGGGTGCATCTGGAAGTGACTAATTTTCATTTGTAATATGGTGCAGTGGCAAGCATGGGGCAGAACTAGCACGCGGCATAGACATCCTCCGGGAAAGCCACCAGTCACTCAGCAATGCCTCTTGTCCTTACACTTAAATTGGAAGCTGCTGGAAGAAAAGGGTTTCTGCCTCTACTTGCACCACTGAATACTTGATAGGTAATGAGACTGGTTTTGGAGAGCAAATGGAAAAGAATGGCCACTTAAGTCAATCGTGGGAGGTTGGAAGAATGAGGCTTTTATTAGACAAAAGGTCAACATTCATGAGTGAGAAGAGAGGGGTGGCGTTTGGGGGTGGGGAAGTGGTGGAGGAAGAAATTCCAAAGCATGTTGCAAATGGGACTCAGGAATGTGTTTCAATTAGCAAAGGAAGTGAGCTAGGAGGTCTGAGTTCTGACAGGCATGGGCAGGAGATGGAAAAGAGACAGAGGCGAGCTGGTGAGAAAAGGCTCAGAGAGCAGCATGAGCCAGCCCACAGGGATGAGGCACGTTGCCTTCAGCCCTGAGATTCTCAAGGAGCCTAAGACATCCTAAAAAATTGGACTTTTGCCCATAGTAGTGTTGAACCATCTCAGTTTGGTGCTAAAGGTCTGTGGTGGAGGCACATTTCTTCCAGCATGTGAGGGCTTGAGGGGCAATTCTCTTTCTGATTCTACAGCGGATGTTGTGTAGCGTTCACCCACTCTAGGGCAAGAGGGACTTTCTTTGGTGACTTCCCAGCTACAGAATGATTAGTAATAGCTAACTCAGCTAGTTCTTCTCCATTTGCCTCCCTGCCACCCACCCATATTCATTCTTTCTTCCCTTGCTTTGCTGTGGGAGTGCGTCTTGAGAAGCTGAGCCTGAGGACCACTTCTTTTCCACTCCCTGGCTTCTCACTGGGTCCAGCCAGGGGGAGAGAGGCTCCTGCAAGAGGTCAGAGGCTGGAGGGAGAATGAGAGCCGGGTGCTTCCTCTCTGCTCCCTCCCTGCTTCTCTCCACAGCCTCAGCTTTCCCTGGGATCTAATAACACAGCTTCTTCCCCTCCCCCTTCCTGCCCAGGCTAGTCAAGCTTCTCACTGTTGCCAGCCTCTGGGGACCACAACAGAATTGTGCTCTTTTCCCTGTCCACACCTCTGCCTCTCCTCTTTGATCATCTGAAGTGAATTCTGTGCCCTGCCAGACCCTGCCGGCTGTGCTGAGTGTTGTGATGTCCCCGGCCCTGTCCCCAGCCCTCTCTGTGCACTGACCCACTGAGTCCTTCCAACACCTATAGATGAGGTTGGGGTTCAAAAAGGTTAAGATACTTGCCCAAGGCCACAGAGTTGAGGTTTGAACCTAGGTAATTGAGCTCTAGACCCCAAGCACTTAACCACTGGTCCATTCTACCTGTCTCCTAGCTTGAGGTCACGTTGCTGAGGCACAGCTAAGGATGAGAAAGTTGAAGATTCAAAGAGCTCAAAATACATGCCAAGAAGGTTTATACACTAAAGCTTATTTGTAGGAAAATCCCTCAGATCATATTAACTCTTATTTTGTGCATAATTCTAACAGATAAGATACTGGATTTCCCATCTCAGTGGTTCTCAGCCTTGGCTACTCAACACAGTCACCTGGGGAGTTGCAAACTGTCCTCATGCCCAGGCCATACCCCAGGCCAGTGAAATCACAGTTCTGAAGATGGAACCCAGGAGATTTCAGCTGCCAACATTCAGAACCACTGTCCTAGCCCACAGCAGCAATTACTAGAAGGCAGGGGTTACAGACGGACAGGTCGGGAGATGTAAGTAGAGAGTAACAGCTGACAGCTACACAAAGGGAGGATAAAGAGTTAAAAAAAAAAAAAAAAGCAGGAGGGAAAAGGGTCTGACCTGGGTTCATTTAATGTCTGGGCAAACTATCCCTAGGTCTGCAGACAAGATATTATTTTTATTATAACGTTGTACTCATTATTCTGAGCCAGTTAAAAAATAGAAATATTGCCAATAGACTTGATTGAAGTAAAGGCAATAGATACCTTTTGGAAAGTAGTCTTTATCCTAAAAGGCTACATCATTAAGGATATTCTTAAATAGGGTAAACTTGACCTATCTGGAAGATTCACTTAAAATATGATGTTTCCAACTGATCTGTTGATGCCAAATAAATGAGGAATTACCGCGGGACTGCACATGTTTGTCGGAATACTCACACCTGCTGACTTTCAGCAGATGAGAAGTTCACTTGCTCCTGATTCATGCTCACAGATGACATTTTCATATTTCTTGGCCCTAATGTGGGTGCTTGGACAAACACGAGAGCTCCCCAGGCCATGGCAAAAGCAGAGGACGATGCCAGTGGCGCGTTCTGCTGGAAATGGTCCGCGGCACCGGGAAGGCGAAGGCTTCGTGTGTCTCAGCGTGGGCTGCGGTCTCCCGGTTGTTATTGTTGGTTGTTCTTTTTGGACTGGGGTTGGAATATTCCAACAATCTGTTCCTGACAGCAGACCAAACAACTTTTATTTCTTTCTTCTGTTTCTCGTGGCTGGTCTTCTTGTTTACATGCTTGCCTGAGAAAGCTGATGTTGTGATGTGAGGATGGCTCGCAGGATATCAAGGCTGGCTCAGGGCTCCCCCTTGCATTAGCTGAGAAGCCGGGGCCAGGCAAGGGGAAATTCAACAATCGCCATTCCCACTGTAAACAAATAGCTCTCGTTCTCCTCCCGCTCCCCACACCCCTGAAACTCCACTGCTGCTTATTCCTTCCCTCCAGTTCTTCAAGGACTCTAGCACTGTTTTGCATTAGCTCACCTTGAAAACAAAGATGTCCCAGAGGAACATTGCTGGTGGCTCCCGGGAAAGGTCTTGCAGCTACAGGCTTGTCCAGGCTCAGCTCCTGCCTGGGCGGGATTCTCATCCTTGGCCTATTGACATTTGCGGCCAGATCGTTCTTCGTGGTGGGGGCTGCCCTGTGCATTATAGGATGGTAAGCATCATCCCTGGTCTCTACTCTCTAGATGTTAATTGTGTGCCTTCCCCCATTTTTGACAATAAAAAAAGGTCTCTATTCATTGCCAAAGTTTTGTGGGGGATACAATCACCTCCAGTTGAGGAACAACATGCCAAGGGGAAGATGTATGGAGACCTTAGCTTTTCAACTCCATCAGACACTGGGCACCCTGGGGCCAAGGAACTAAACTAACATCTCAAGGACGTTCACTCCACCACTTGGCTGTGAGGTGTATGGGCTGTTGTCCTCTCTCTAAAGTATTTTCATATAAGTGAAGAGTTAGACCAGTTTTGTATGGACCCTGGATTGACCAGGAACTTTCCAGCAGTCAGAGCTGGCCAGGAGAAATGAGCAGCCTGAGGAGTGGCTGGCCCCCACCATGGGGAGGACTGGGTGTCTTCCATTTGCTTCTCCAGGACCATCTTCACCCTCTTCTCCCCTGCTTTGCACCCCAGAGTCTGATCTGCAGGTATTCCATTGGGCGGCTCCTCTGCCCTTTGGCTTCCAGTTGGGTGAAGAAGGAAGTAAAGTCTGGATATTTTCCCCCGCCTCTCTCATCCCTACAAGGTCACTGTGGCCTGGCTGTGTCCCTCAACCAACGGTCTTGACTCCTGTTGGGGGCCCCATGCTTAGAGCCCTCTTCTGCCTCTTAGGCATGGTGAGGGAGGCTTCCCTGATACTAGCCCTGGCCACTGCATTGCCCTTTGGGTTTGCCGCACCCTGGCCTCACTTGTAGCTAGTCCTGGCATCAAATCCTCTGAGTTCCTGTTACATTAGGATAATCTGGGTGTGTCCTATATTTCTTTCTGGGATCTTGTCTAATACAGGAAGTCATGGGGATTTTATATTGAGGATACATGGACCTTCAGGGTCTCTTTGAACCCACAGATTCTACGACATGTATAAGTGTTCAATGGTTGCTCAAACACTAGCCTGAGAAGAAAAACCTTATCCTCTTGGCTGAGAGATAATGAATATTTATTCATAACTTCCTATATTTGCATCATTACTATGGAGGAAAGACAGGCATGTTTATAATGCCAGATGCTCGCGTCACAGATAGTATCAGTTGTTGAACCAAGAACTACCCTTTTAACTCTCCTTTCTTGCTGACAGAACCCTGACTTCTTCCACCTTCCTCAGAGTAGCCATGTCCTTTGAGAGGCTCTGGGCTCTTCCCCAGCCCGGTGTAATATTGATTTCTATCATTCTCCCTTCCAGGACTGTTGCAGACATGGGTGCATGGTACAGTTCTGGGTTCGTTGAAAAGAGTGTTATGCAGGAGGTTGCTGGTAAAGTTTTTTCACTCTTAGAAAGAGACACAATTAAAGGCTATTCCCTTTATTCCACCTCTGGACATTGGTGTGATAAGATGTGATATATGGAGCTACAGTAGTCCCCCCTTTTTTTCTTTTGCTTTTATCTTTTTAGAGACAGGGTCTCCCTGTGTTGCCCAGGCTGGTCTCAAACTCATGGGCTCAAGGGATCCTCCTGCCTTGGCCTCCCAAAGTGCTAGGATTACAGGCATGAGCCACCATACCTGGCCAACAGGGTGGCAGAGCCCAAAGATGAAGAAACCTTGGTCCTTGATATGTTTGAGCCAATGACTTAACCAACCTCAGGATTACTTTTTTTTTAAAATTTTTTAATTTTTATTTTAGTTTTTATTTTTTTGAGACAGAATCTCGCTCTGTCACCCAGGCTGGAGTGCAGTGGCGTGATCTCGTCTCACTGCAAACTCTGTCTCCTGGGTTCAAATGATTCTCGTGCCTCAGCATCCTGGGTAGTTGGGATTACAGACACACACCACTACACCCAGCTAATTTTTGTAGAGACAGGGTTTCGCCATGTTGGCTGGGCTGGTCTAGATCTCCTGGCCTCAAGTGATCCACCCACCTTCGCCTCCCAAAGTGCTGGGATCACAGGGATGAGCCACTGTGCCTGGCCCTCAGAATTACTCTTCTCCAAGAATGATATTATGTGATATCATAAATGCTTTTACTGCTTAAGCTGTTTTTAGTCAAGATTTCTGGTACTTGACCTATAGCACAAGGCACCCTAATACATGGTTTCAGGTATTAATCTCCTTTAATTCAGTAATAAATTGTAGAGATTAAAAACATCATCTGAACCTCTCAGTGGCTTTTGCTCACGTCGTCCTTGGAGCATTTTTACAGTTTGACTTCCATGTTACCATGTTTTCCAGATACTCTCTTGACATCCCTGGCTGTTCCCTCTCACTGTCTTTTCTCTGATGCTCCTCTTCTCTTTTCTAGCAAGTCACTACATGGATGACCTTATCCAGTGCCATGGCTTTAATGGCCATGCAGACAGTGATGACCACAAATGGAAGTCTCTCTAGCCTTGACTCTTCCCCTGAAGCCCAGCTGTGTGTATACAACTGCCCACTCAACACGAACCCTGGATATCTCATAGACAATGCCAACTTCACATTTCCAGAACAGACTTGCTCTCCTTCCTCCAACCTTCGCCATGGTTCTATATCTCAGTAAATGGCATTCTCCTTTGCTATACCCAATATTAGAGTCATTTTTTACTCTTTTCTTCTTTCATGGCATGGAACCTAAACCCTACATCCCATCCTTCAACATAGATCATATATCTGTTTCTTGCCTGTTTCACTACTACCTTCCTTGTTCGTCTAAGCCACCAATATCTCTCTCCTGAGCTATGGCAACAGCTCCTCACTGGCTGTTCTGCTTTCCTCTGGCTCCCGATCTGTTCTGGGTATATCGGCCCAAGTGATTTTTCTAAACAAGGTCAGATCTTCACTTTCCCTCTGGAACTCTGCAGTGGTTTCATATCTCACTTGGAATATACAGAAAAGTCATTATGATCACCTATAATGCCCTATATGGTTTGGCCTTTGGATGCCTCTCCAACGATCTCTTTATTGCAACCATACAGGCTTCTTTTATTTTCCTCAAACACTTTGAGCAAACTTCTACCTTATGACCTTGGCATTTGCCGCTCCCATACCTGGAATGTTCTACCAGCTAGCCAGCTGTCGCCTCACTCACTGTTTTCAGGTCTCTATTCAACTGTTGCAGCCTCAGAAAGAACTAGCATTCCCTGACATTCTCCATCTCTATACCCTATTTTATTTCTTATTCTTGAAATCCCTTACTCCTTCACAACCTATTAGAACCTTTGTGTTTATTTGCTGATTACCTATCTCTTTGGCTTGGATATAAGCTCTGTGGAAGTAGGGATTTTGTTTTGTTCACTGTTGTGTTCGTTGCTCTTTTTTTTTTTTTTGGAGATGGAGTCTCACTCTGTCACCCAGGCTGGAGTGCAGTGGCCCGATCTAGGCTCACTGCAAGCTCCGCCTCCTGGATTCACGCCATTCTCCTGCCTCAGCCTCCCGAGTAGCTGGGACTACACGCGCCTGTCACCGCGCCCGACTAATTTCTTTTTGTATTTTCAGTAGAGACGGGGTTTCACCATGTTAGCCAGGATGGTCTCGATCTCCTGACCTCGTGATCTGCCCGCCTCGTCCTCCCAAAGTGCTGGGATTACAGGCATCCTCTGCTCTTAAAACAATACCTGACCATGGTGAGAGGGTGGTGAGGATTTGCTGAATGAATGAGTGAATGAATGAATGACTTAAATGCCATCCTGTTATTGTAGATCACCGAACTTGAGGAGAATCTTGGTTCCCCCTAGAGGAGGGAGAAAGGCATTTGAGATGATTAGATTCCAGAGTTTTCCTCTCTAGCAATAGTCACCATATGGATGACCTCACCCAGTGCCATGGCTCTAATGACCATGGCAACCTCCTCTTGCAAAAGAGGAAAGATTTGGGATCTAATAATCTTGAATGCCTCTTTCTTGAATCTTGAATTCTTTTCTCTTTCTATTACTTTAATACCGTCTCCTACACACAAAGGTTAATGATTGTTTTTCCTTCAAAGGTAATTCGTGTTTTTATAGGGAACAAAGTCAGCAAGCACAGAAATGGATTTCCAATTAAACAGTTTGTGTCACCAAGCCAGGAGGGAGAGTTCACGTGTGTGTGTGCAAGGGTGGAGGATAGTAGTGGTGAGTGATGAGAGGCACGCAGAGTCTTCCTGGGTTTGGAAATCATATCACAATATAAAACCAGTCCAGCTTATATGAGAGGTGATCTGGTCACTTCTTTACTCTAGAGCAAGGGCCAGGGTTAGTGTAGATGCATCCTTATGAAAATGTCAACTCTCTAACGATTGCAGGAGCAATGAGGAAATATAATTCATACAATCTCCTCCAGGATTTTAGACCCCAAGATAGGCCAGAGAGAGATTAAGGAAGCCAGTAGTAAAGCTAATTGTGGTGGAGATTTGCCTATCCTGGTGAGATCCTGCATAGAGATGTCTGCCATAGCATCTTAAATACAGCATCCAAAGAATGGAATGTTCCTGTTCAGGGTCAGGCCTTTTAAGAACAAACCTACTGGCCGGAAGCAGTGGCTCATGCCTGTAATCCCAGCACTTTGGGAGGCCGAGGCAGGCAGATCACGAGGTCAGGAGATTGAGACCATCCTGGCTAACACGGTGAAACCCCGTCTCCACTAAAAATACAAAAAAAAAAAAAAAAAATAGCTGGGCTTGGTGGTGGGCGCCTGTAGTCTCAGCTACTAGGGAGGCTGAGGCAGGAGAATGGCGTGAACCCGGGGGCGGAGGTTGCAGTGAGCTGAGATTGTGCCACTGCACTCCAGCCTGAGCAACAGAGCAAGACTCTGTCTCAAAAAAAAAAAAGAACAAACCTACTTCCAGCAAATTCAGTTTAGCCTCGGTTATTCAAAACAGTTGAGAAGCATACTTGAAGGTGTTAACCAGGTGGTCTAGTTTGCTACATAAGCAAATAATATCTACCGTTTATTAGATGCTCATTATGTTCCAAATACTATGTTAAGTGCTATGAAAATCAACAATGATTGCTAATATTTATATATTAATATAATAACTAATATATATCAGTCTATTAATATATATTAATATATATCAATAATATATATTAATAATATTATATTAATATATAAATATAATATATATTAGTTATTATATGACAAGAATAGTTCTAAGTCTTTAGTGAGCTTATTTTATTCTTGTGGACTGTTCTGAGGGAGGTGCCTGTATTTTCTGCACTAAGCTGATCAGAAAACTGAGTTCTAGAGAGACTGTGAGTTTCCCAAGGCCATTCAGTTATAAGTGGTGCAGCTGGGATTTGAACCCAGGCAGTTTGCCTTCACAACTGGTGCAATGTTAAACTGCATAAATGTTTTACTCACTTAACATTCATGACTTTAGGAAATAGGTGCTATCGTTTCCTTTTTATAGTCCCTGCATTGTGTTGCTGTCAGAAGCCTAAGCCTCTGGTGCCTTTAGCTTGTCAGTCTTGAAGGGGAAATTGATCATTTTCCTGACAGTCTGATACTGAGAAATGTTTACAGTTCTCTATACACCAAAAACCATAAAACCGCTGTTGAGAAAAATTAAAGAAGATATAAATAAATGGAGAGATATAATGTGTTCATGAATCCAAAGACTTAATATTGGTAAGATGTCAGTTCTTCCTAAATTGATTTATAGTTTTGATATCACCCCAATCAAAAGCCCAGGAGGCTTTTTTTTTTGTAGAAATAAACAAATCGATTCTGAGTTTCATATAGAAACACAAAGGACCTAGAACAGCAAAAACAAAAAGCAAAACAAAAATCCTCAAAAGCAAAAATCTTTATAAAAGAAGAACAAACGTGGAGGATTAATATCGCTGGACTTCAAGAATTGCAAAACTATACTAATCAAGACAATGTGATATTGGCTTAAAGATTGACAAATAGATAAACGGAATAGAAATAGGCCTACATATCTATATGGACAACTGACTTTTGACAAAGGCACAAAGAAACTTTAGCAGATAAATAGTTCTTTAACAAATGGTGCTAGTACATGTGGATATCAGTATACAAAATAGTGCACTTCAGTTCATACCTTTCATTATATAAATATTAATTCAAAGTGGATCAGAAATAAATATAAAACCTAAAACTATAAAAATATAAGAGAAAATGTTTGTGACTTTGGGTAGGCAAGGATTTCTTAGCTACCACACCAAAAGCATAATCCATAAAAGAGCAAACTAATAAATAGGACTTCATAAAAATTAAAAACACCTGCTCTTCTAAAGACATTGTTACTGGAATAAGGAGACAAGCCAGACACTGGAGGAAAATATTTCCAATATATAAATCTGACAAAGTGATTGTAGCCAGAATAGATAAGAAACTCTCAATACTGAATAATAAGAAAACAAACAACCCAAATAGAAAATGGACAAAATATTTGACCAGACATTTTATTGATGAGGACATACACAGATGACAAATAAGCACATGAAAAGATGCCCAACATCATCAGGCATTAGAGAAATGCAAAGTAAAGCTACTAGAAGGTACCACTACATACCTATTAGGAAGGCAAGAATTAGAAAGAAAATCTGACCATAAAATGTGTTGGCAAGGATATGGAGGAACTGGAACTCTCAAACACTGGTGATGGGAACACAGTTAGGCAGTTTCTTAGGAAGTTAGGAGTACACTGGTCATATAATCTAGTCATTGATTCCTAGGTTTTTATCCAAGAGAAAGGAAAGCCTATGCCATACAAACTCTTTTACATAAATGCTTTTAGAATTTTATTTCTAATTGCTCCCAGCTGGGAATAAACCAAATATCTATCAAAGGTGAATGGATAAACACACTGTGGTCCATCCATATGAAGAATACTACTCAGCCATAATGAAAATAAATGAACTATTGATACATATTACAACATAGATACAAATCAAAGTAACTATTCTGAGTATAAGAAGCCTGAAAAAGGGTATATAAGAGATGCATCATTTATATAATTTTCTGGTATATCCAAACCGATGTATAGTGACAGAAAGCAGATTAACGGTTGCCTAGGAATGGGGATGCGGGTAGGAAGCAGCAGAGGTGGGATTTCAAAAGGGCATGAGAAAACTTCTGGAGGTGATGGATGTGTTTGTTATCTTGGTTTTGGTGATGGTTCCACCAGTGTATATATATGTCAATATTATCAAAATTTACTTTACGTGGAGGCTTCTCTATTTAGTACAATTATCATTAATATGGAACTTTTCATGGTTATCTGGTTGGGCTCACACAGTTTTTTAAAAAATAAAGGTATAATTAAAGATTAAAATAATTTATATTTTAAATATGTGTAGTTTATTGTATGTCAGTTATGCCTCAATAAAGCTGTTTAAAGAAGCCAAGTAGGCTGGGCACGGTGGCTCACGCTTTTAGTCTCAGCACTTTGGGAGGCCGAGGCGGGTGGATTCACTTGATATCAGGAGTTCAAGACCAGCCTGGCCAACATGGCAAAACCTTGTCTCTACTAAAAATACAAAAATCAGCCAGGCGTGGTGACATGAGCCTGGAATCCCAGCCACTCAAGAGGCTGAGGCAGAAGAATTGCTTGAACCTGGGAGGTGGAGGTTGGAGTGAGCTGAAATCGTGTCACTGTGCTCCAGTCTGGGTAACAGAGTGCGACTGTCTCAAAACAAAACAAAACAGAAAAGTAGTTAATGTCTATGGACATAGGTTTATACATTTCTGACAAGCTGGTATGAAGGCACAGTAGTGCACAAATCCACACACACACACACACACACACACAACACACAAATAAAAAGTGTTATAGGGGCTACAGATAATGCTCTTGAGTTTTTAGGCAATATTCTTCATCCCCTTCATCCATACTCCTCTACGTACTTTTCCTACACATTCCTATTTAACGTTCTGTTGTAAAGCCTTCTGACTTGGTTTTGTGTGAAATCTACTGCCTCAAGTGCACAAGCTTCCAGATGGGGTTGGAGTTGGGGGCAGAGAGTAGCAAAGGGATCAGGCTAAGACACTAACCCATCACCCAGCAGGTAAGAGGTGTCACTTAACCTTCCAGCTTTTGGAAGCTGAATTTTGTAATTAGCTGTCACTGTCTTTATCACCTAACAATTACTGCAACTAAGTAGGGTGGTATAAAACCTGGAAAACATTACTCTGTCAACAGTATTGATATCTTTGATGAAGCTGTCTATGGCAGGGTCCCAGGTACAACTGAAAATCAGCACATGGCCTGTTAAATGGTTTAGGTTCTTTCCATCCCTCCACTCTGCAGACTGCTCCTGGCTTGTGATATGCCAATTGTTTGGTCAGATCACTAGAGGTGGTCATGTTGTTAGAACATCCTGATCTTGACTTTACACGTGGCTCAGTCAAAATTACACAGGCTGGTTCAGCCACAGTTCAAGAGGAGTATGGCGTGTGGCCTGGGGTGTTGCTGGGCAACATTACTGCCTGTCTAGCTGCACGCCGTAGGGTGGTGTTTACCTTAAAGAGTACACCCTGGTCTAAGGTCTGTTAGGCTCATAAAAGTGATTTTGTTGGCATTCTTAGGGTGGAGTCAGCACACTACGTCAGATATAATTAAATTAGTTTAAAATACTCTATACAACTGACAGAATGTGTTGAGGCAGAGCTGCCAATAGTCTCACTATATGAGGAGTCAAATTATCACAAGGTTGCTTGGTGTCCACAGGATCAGAACAAGTGCTCCTAATAGATCTTAGAATGGTGCTGTCAATGGCTTGAGGCTCACAACAGGGAACGAACGTCTCACAAAGGGAACCGTAATACTTTTGATCAATACTGCCAAGACTATGTTTTTCTTAGATGCTTCCATGTCCAAGGGCTATGCCATCCAGAAGGCCTTTCTGACCCTCTGATTCTCCCTATTTCCTGCTTCTTTGGCTGACCAACCCCTTCTGTTCACATACCTTTCATTCAATCAGGCACAATGCAGCCACTTGGCATTCTGCTCACTGACTTACAACCATATACTCATCTTCCTCATTACTATACCCTGGATCAGTAGGACTGAAGTTTAAGAAGTTCCCACACTCTTCTATTTTACAGATAGATGGATGATTTATTGGCTTACTTCCGTAATTAGCTAATTGCAGCCATTTTGTTTCACTAGTGTGTATGTATTGAATGTATGCATTTTGCTAATTTAACTCTGAAAGTTTCCTTACTTCCAAGTCCTTTGGAGGTATCTGACCAGCTTGCGTCTCCTCTCCTGCCATTGATTTGAGTCCAGATTTTGCCATAAACTAACCTATACTCAGCAAACCCATTCATCTTATTGGCTTCAAACAGGCTGTTAATACAATGGGTACAATGTTTCTGACTCACAAGAACAAACATTTTTTGAAGAGGCGGAACAGTTAGCTTGAAAAGAAGAGCTTGAGATGAAAAACTGAACAATAAAGGCACATGTCATTGAATTCTTCCGTTGTACTCTTTTATATCTGATCTGTAAAATCTAGGAAGTGTGATTATATTTTGGGAAAAGACAGCCAAATTAAGTAATATAATTTTGGTACTGCTATAAATCTGTTTTCTATTATTATTGTTTGATTTTATGTGGTAATATTTAGGTTAAATCAGCACCATACTTTGCCCCCAAATGGCAGATTTTATTTTATTAATTTACTAATTTATTTATTTTTTGAGACAGAGTCTCGCTCTGTCGCCCAGGCTGAAGTGTAGTGGCATGATCTCGGCTCACTGCAACCTCCACCTCCCGGGTTCCCGTGTTAGCCAGGATGGTCTTGATCTCCTGCCCTCGTGATCCGCCCGCCTCGGCCTCCCAAAGTGCTGGGATTACAGGCGTTAGCCACCACGCCCAGCCGGCAGATATTATTTGTATTTATTTTCTCTGCCTAGCTGTTATAGGTCAGGGGTGGGGAGGATAAGGAAGGAGAGAAGGAGATCTCAGACTATTAAATAATTTGTCCAAGATCCTTAAGAATAAGAGGAACAACACGCAGCCTTTAATTATTCAATGCCAGATCTCCAGGTGGAAATTTTAAAATTTAGGCAAAAAATCCTATCGGTATATAACCTCTGTAATGGTAAAATCAGAGTTAAAAAAATAGGTATGTAACTAACTGCTCCATTACCACTGGTGTAGATGGTTCCACGGGGGCAAAGATGCATGAAGGTTTTCACACAGGAGTTCTTTCCACTAGCATTACCTCCTCCAGACAGCCTTAAGAATCCGTTAAGGAGACTCCATTGGCCTATTTGCCTGTGTCCATTTCCTCATTCTTTAGCAGGCATTTGTTGGAAACCTCTGTTGTTTCTCACATTTGCTTGGAATTGCGAGGAGGGCAACCTTTCAAGACATATGTTTTCATGAACCACAGCAACGCTTGCAAGTCAGGCTGATACCATCCAGACCTTCACTCCCCTGAAACGCTGTCTCCACCTTTTAAGCTATCTTGACAGAATCAAACACAAAATACAAGCTTTAGTAGGTGACTTCTGGCCTCCAAATAAAGCATTATGGGGTATTCTGTTTCTATTTTCCTTGACTTTCCCCCAAGTAATTTTATATCCCTTAGGAGCCAAGAAGCATTTCCTGTAATTAGGGTTGGCTGCTGGCACTTGCTCCTTGAAGTATTCATCTGTCCAGCTCCCCAGACCAAGAGGCATTGCCCTGGAACTGCTGGTTTTGCAGCAGAGTAGTCATATTCCTCCTCACCCTGGAGTCCTGGATAGAAGAGCAGGAAACAAAGCTCCAACTGTACCTTGAGACCATATGAATGCTTTTATCCATTAATTGGAATTAATAGGGATGGGCAACAGGCCCTTTGGTGAACACCGAGCTGGGCTGTCACTGACTAGCTGTGGGTAACATGTCTTCCGGGTCTCAGTTGCCTCAACTGCAAAACCTTAAAAGGGGGTTGAAAGAAAGGGGCAACTAACGTCTCTCCGAGGCAGGCACTAGCAGCAGCTGTGCTCTTCCCTCTATCTCCCTGCTTTCTTCGGATTTATATTGATGATGTGATTGAGTGCTGGATGATAGAGTGCCAGTGGAAGTGATGTACCCTGCTTTCTAGCCTGCTCCCTAAAATGTCCCATACCCTCCCTCTTGAAGAAGAGGGAGTGTTTAATGTGCTGGAAGTGAAAGGCCCTGAGATACTGGAGCCCCATGATGGAAGAGACCCAGATCCCCGAGGTCAGCTGTCTGGGAGAGTCCCTGACTGGCGCACGAGTGAGAACAGTGTGTTGTGCTGAGATGCTGAGCTTGTACGATTTCCTTGCTACTGCGGTTCACCGCAGCACTATCCTCATGAAAGTGCTCTACTGCGTCCAGAATTCTGTGTATCTAGGGGATGGCAGAGCACAGGGCAGAAATAGAATGAGATTTTTAACACCAGCAGGAAGCACTCCATGTAAATCTGCTGTTTAATTGGATATTGTACTCAAAGGTGCTTCTCTAAATGAGCCAGTGAAAACCCGAGTGGGCGTTGGATAATACTTAACAGATAGGGATGCGTAGTTTGGGCATAACAGTGCCTCTGTGGGTTACAGCACCCTGGTCAAACCTGGAAAAATAGTTTCTTAGAAAAGAATAAAGGCAAACTATGGGGAAATGGTCATGGAAGGCTCTCTGACTAATAGGAAGAGAACTCAGAATGTCTTGTTATTAGCAACATAGATCTCCCACTAAAGGGTTTACCCATCCCCGCACTTGTGATGTTTGCATGGAGATGGTGAGTACAGGGTTACCTTTGAGTTCTCTGTCATTGTCATATTTTTGCTGTGCTGCTTCCAGAATCTTTTTCATCATGTAAAAAGTCATTAGGTCTGGGTGGCTATTGATCATTTGGGGAAAATAGACTTACTTGAATCCTTCTTCAGAATGGATTCCCACAGATAAGGTTTTCATCTAGACTTATTTTTACTGAGTGAAAGTGCCATTTTCAAGAAACCCCTAAAACTTTATATTTTAGAATAAGTGAGGCCCATCTGTGGGAAAAGAAAGCCACAGAAGACACTGAAAAACCACATGACCCGGCGTTAAATCAAGAAAAGCGTCTGGTAGGCCTGGGAAAGCCTGTGTAAGCTTCGAGGTCACTTTCTGCATCTCAGCTCCTGTTTATTTTCTGGACCTTGGTCAGCGTCTTCTTGACAGTGTAATTTCTGCAATGCAGCTGGACTTTGTGACCCGTAATCAAAGCCAGAAAGCCTTCAGCAATCCCATCTGGGTGGGGGGGCTCCATTTTATCTGGTTTAAATGAAAAAGTTAAATCTCCATCCAGACATGCCTGTTCACAGGCCCAATGACTCTTCCACCTGCAGGATACTTCGTCTTTGAATATGCTTCTCATTTTCCAGACGAGCTCAGGGGATCTGCAGCCTCCAATAAAATTTCTGTCTGCACAAAATTGCCTTTTAGTGGTGATTTATAACTCAATACAATGACATCTCAAAAAGGAGAATTGGTTTGAGTCTATAACTGATGTGATTGATGCATGTTTTGGCTTTAGAATACACAGTATTTACACAAGGGGCAGTGGTCTCTGTGATGTGATGTGGAGATGTACATCCACAGAACCCATGACAAGGAGGGAGGTGCGAATGTCCTCAGGCATCCTCTAAGCACAGACCTCCCTGGGCTCTAATATAAAGAATATTCTTACTGAGCTCAGCCTCAAGCAGAGGGCTTCACGGTTTTCTGGGTATCAGAAACATCCATGGAACTTGCTAAAATTATACATTCCTGGCCTCCACCCTAGAACCCATGAGCTAGATTCACTAAGAGCGGGGTGGGGTCCAGGGATCTGTAGTTTAACAATCTGTACAGGTGGTTCCAGTCACATACTTGAGAAACCACTTTAAGTTGAGAAACACTTCTAGTTTGTAATCAGTCACCGCATTGAACTATTTGCTGCAAAAAGGGGAAGGGAACAAATGCCTTTAAAATGCCTTCTTTGTGTCAAGGGTTGTTGCTAGACAATCTAAGTCTGTGGGGTTTTTTTTGTTTAACTCTTGCAACAGTCCAATAAGATTGGTATTATTATATTAATTTTGCAGGTTCAGAGAGGTTAAGGATTATTAGCAAACAGCAAGGTAGAGATTTGAACCTAGACCTTTCTGGCTCCACAGTGCACTTTTTCCACTAACCCATGTTAGCAGCCCAGGGTTGGGCCAAATATTTTCGAGTTCATAGTGTGTTACCCTTTGATCTACTGAGAGATATTATGAGAAATGTCTCTGTTTTCTATGCCCCCCACTCAGCTTTATCGAGGCATATTTGACAAATAAAAATTGTATATAGTTAAAGTGTACAACATAATGCTTTGATATACGTATACATTGTGAAATAATTACAATAACCAAGCTAACTGACATATCTGTCACCTCACACAGTGACCGTCTATGTGTGTGTGTGCTGAGAACATTTAAGATCTACTGTAGTAGCAAGTCTCAAGTATTTATTAAATACAGTGTTTTTAACCATATCACCATGTTATTTATTAGATTCCCAAAACTTGTTCATCTTGTAACTGAAAGTGTACTCTTTGACCAACATCTTTCCAATCCTCCCAGTCCCCCAACCCCTGGTGAGCACAATTCTACTTCCTGCTTCTATGAGTCTGACTTTTTTAGATTCCATATGTAAAGTGAGGTCATGCAGTATCTGTCTTTCTGTGCCTGGCTTATTTCACTCAGCATAATGTCCTCCAGGTTCATCCATGTTGTCACAAATGACAGGACTTCCTTCTTCTTCAAGGCTGAATAGAATTCCACTGTGTGTGTGTGTGTCTGTGTGTGTGTGTGTATCACATTTTCTTTATCCATTCATGTATTAATGGAATCAACACTTAGGTTGACTCTATATCTTGGCTATTGTGAATAATGTTGCAATGAACATGGAGGTGCATAGAACTCTTTGAGGTACTGATTTGATTTCCTTTGGATATATACCCAGAAGTGGAGTTACTGGTTCATATGACAATTGTATTTTTCAATTTTGAGGAACCTCCATGCTGTGTTCCATAATGACTATACCAGCTGATATGGTTTGGCTGTCTCCACCCAAATCTCATGCTGAATTGTGATCTTCAGTGTTGGAGGAGGGGTCTGGTGGAAGTGTGGATCATCGGGTGGATTTCCCTTTTGCTGTTCTCATGATAGTGAGTGAGTTCTCATGAGATCTGGTTGTTTGAGAGTGTGTAGCACTTCCCCCTTTGCTCTCTCCCTCTCCTGTTCCAGCCATATAGGATGTGCTGACTTCCCTTTTGTCTTCTGCCTTGATTCTAAGTTTCCTGAGGTCTCTGCAGCCATGTTTCCTGTAACGCCTGCAGAACTATGAGCCAATCAAACCTCTTTTCTTTATAAATTATCCAGTCTTAGGTAGTTCTTTATAGTGATGTGAGAACAAACTAATATACCAGTTTACATTCCTACCAACAGTATACAAGGGTTCCCTTTTCCCATATCCTCAACAACACTTGTTAGTGTTTTTGATGATAGCCAGCTGGGGTAAGATGATATCTCTTTATGGTTTTGATCTGCATATCCCTGATGATTAGTGATATGGTTTGGCTGTGTCCCCACCCAAATCTCATCTTGAAATGTAGCTCCCATAATTCCCACATGTTGTGAGAGGAACCTGGTGGGAGGTAATTGAATCATGGGGGCGGGTCTTTCCTGCACTGTTCTTGTGGCAGTGAATAAGTCTCACAAGATCTGATGGTTTTGTAAAGGGCAGTTCCCCTACACAAGCTCTCTTGCCTGCTGCTATGAAAGACGTGCCTTTGCTCCTCCTTTGCCTTCTGCATTGGTTGTGAGGCCTCCCCAGTCATGTGGAACCATGAGTCCATTAAACCTCTTTTTCTACATACATTACCCAGTCTTGGGTAGGTCTTTATTAGAAGTGAGAACAGACTAATACAATTAGTGATGTTGCACATCTTTATATGTACCTTTTGGCCATTTTGTATGTCTTCTTTTGACAAATGTCTATTCAGGTTCTCTGCCCGTTTTTTTTTAGCCAGGTTATGTTTCCTTGCTTTTATTGTATGAGTGCGTTATATTTTTCTGGCTATTAACCTATTATCAGATGAATGTTTTGCAAATATTTTCTCCCATTCTGTAGGGTGTGAGAAACTTCTTAAGAAGATAATGGTAAGCCCTTCCACTCACTTGAGGAGAGTAAATTTCAGATTTGTAGTGGACACTGGGGTCCAAGACCTGAGACCCACTTCAGGCTGAGTAGTCAATCATTCTGTCAGCTATGGAAGGGTTGGCACCTAGCAGCTCACTGCAGAGTCCCCTCTTGAGATTGTCCCCAGCTGAGGCACAGCATGCCTCCTCCCTGGGGTGGCCTGCTTGCAGTGACTGTCCAGGAAGGGGCATAAACTTCCAACTACCTTGCCTCAGTTCAGACAACATGGAAGGACATCCCAGCTTTGGAGGGCCTCTGTGACTTGGTGGGACCTTTATCCTGATTTCAGCTTCTTCCTCTGCCTAGTCCTGCTTCCTCTGCTGCTTTAACAGTTTCCCAAGAGCACTCTCCACAAACTTCCGGCATACCAATCTCCATCTCAAAATTTGCTTCTCTGGGAATGCAACCTGTGGTGTTCAATCAAATTGTCCCTGTAGATGCATTACACTCACATTAGGCATATGATGGACTGAATTGTGACCTCCATCCCAAATTCATGTTGAAACTTTAACACCCAGGAACTCTGAATGTGACTGTGTTTAGAGATAGGGTCTTCGCAGAAGTAATTAAGTTAAAATGAGGTGGGCCCTAATCCAGTATGACAGGAGTCCTTATAAGAAGAGGAGATGAGGGCACAGCCAAGCACAGGGAAGACCACATGGGGAAAAGACGAAGGTCTACAATCCAAGGAGAGAAGTTTCAGGAGAAATCAACCCTGCGGACACCTTATCTTGGACTTCCAGCCTCCAGAACTGTGAGAGAATAAATTTCTGTTGTTTAAGCCCCCATTCTGTGATACCTTGTCATGGCAGCCGAAGCGGATACAATAGGCGGATTTAGAGGTTCTTAATTTTGATCCTGATTCTTTCATTTTTATAGTTAAGGAACAACTCAGAAATCTGAACAGGTTAAATTCTCTTTTAAGTATAATGAAACAGGATGGTAATTCTCACTAGATAGTATTTCCATATTCTAGGGAATATGTCAGGATAATCATGTTTTTAGAGAGGTGATAAAGAGTATGCATTATCTCTCTTCATCACATCTCTCTGTTTACAGCATTTACCACAAACCTGGGGCAGATGTAAATACACGGTGTGGATCAGTACTTTGGACTTGCAGTGAACTTGTATTTAGTGGGAAAGAATGACAAAATTTTTCTTTCTCTTTTTTTTTTCTTTGAGACAGTCTTGCTGTATCACCCAGGCTGGAGTGCAGTGGCATGATCTGGGCTCACTGCAACCTTCACTTCCTGGGTTCAAGCCATTCTTCTGCCTCAGCCTCCAGAGTAGCTGGGATTAAAGGTGCACATCACCATGCTCGGCTAATTTTTGTATTTTTAATAGAGACAGGGTTTTGCCGTCTTGCCCAGGCTGGTCTCGAACTCCTGACCTCAGGTGATACCCCTGCCTTGGCCTCCCAAAGGGCTGGAATTACAGGCATGAGTCACCATGTCTGGCCTGAAATTTTTCAAATTCTGTCAGTCAACACTTTCTGGTCCTCTGCGAAGCAAGGATATGGTTTGGCCTTTTTTCTTTTTCTTTTCTTTTCTTTTTTTTTTTTTTTTAGACGAAGTTTCAGTCTTTTTGCCTAGGCTGGAGTGCAATGTCATGATCTCTGCTCACTGCAACCTCCACCTCCCGAATTCAAGTGATTCTTCTGCCTCAGCCTCCCGAGTAGTTGGGATTACAGGTGCACACCACTATACCTGGCTAATTTTTGTATTTTCAGTAGAGACGGGGTTCCACCATGTTGGCCAGGCTGGTCTTGAACTCCTGACCTCAGGTGATCCACCCACCTCAGCCTCCCAAAGAGCTGGGATTATAGGCATGAGCCACCACGCCCAGTCAATTTAGCTTTTTTTCTTTAGATAAACTGTAACATGCCATGTCTGGCTGCCGGCTTCCTGGCCTAATTCAAAGGTGAAAAAGCTTTGTAGTTTAATTTTTTTTTTTAGGTTTTCATTTTTTCTGAGCCAGCTCCTTTATCCTTTATTGTCTTCAGTGGAACATTGGTAAATGTTTAACTACCAGCTCTTTGAAAATGAAATAAAACAGAACCATCCTGGGAAAAGAATGCTGCAGGGTGCCAGCCTCTCTGCAGCCAAGGACAGCTCTCCAGGTGTGAGGAGACCTCTCTGCCTTCCTCCTCACACTGATATTAGTGCAGTTCCCTCAGGGCTTGCTTTTATTTGCTGAGGCTTCTTGTAACGGGATTAATTTTAAGAGTATTTATGAGTTTAGCGCAGGCTTCCCCAGTGAATTTTTCTGTCCATGCCCTCACTCATGATGTCTTCATTGTCACCTCTGGAACCAGAAAAATCACAGCTTAAGGTAGCTCAGGTGAGCAACCAAGTCTAGCCCCATCCAGATTCTCAAGGCCTGTTCTCCCACCAGGCCTTTCCTTATGCTCTGCATCTCTCATCTGCTCCTTCAATGATTTCTTTTAGCTGCACTGACTTGACTTTTTATGTGCTATAAAACTCAGGAAGCTTCTATTGAGGGCTTAGTAGGTGCCAAACACAATTCTGAGCAACATGCAAATTTAATCATCACAAGTCCTTCGAGGTAGGTACTATTCTCATTCTCATTTTGTAGCTGAAGAAACTGAGGCACAAAGAGGGTTAATAACTTGTTCAAGGCCCTATTACTTGATAGAGGCAGGACTGGGATTCAAACCAGGCAGTATGGCTTCCAGTCCATATTTTTCTTTTCTTTTCTTTTTATTTTGGAGACAGAGTCTTGCTTTGTCACCCAGGCTGGAGTGTAGTGGTGCAATCACAGCTCACTGCAGCCTCTGCCTCTGGGGTTCAAGCAATTCTCTTGCCTCAGCCTCCTGAGTAGCTGGGACTATAGGTGCACACCACTACACCCAGCTAATTTTCCTATTTTTAGTAGAGAAAGGGTTTCACCATCTTGGTCAGGCTGGTCTCGAACTCCTGACCTCAAATCATCTGCCCACCTTGACCTCCCAAGGTGCTGGGATTATAGGCATGAGCCACTGCACCCAGCCCCAATCCATATTTTTAACCAGCATCCTACCTGAAAAAGAGCAGTAGAAATATACATATGTGTAGTGTGAAGTGATGTGTGTGTGTGTGTGTGTATCTGTGTGTATGAAAAGTTAAATAAAGTTTAATAATGGGGAAAAATCACCCAGAAGTAATGGAATTAAAGACCTCAAAGGACCTTTTGACTCAACATACATAATTCTAAAGCAAATTAAAAATTTTAGGTGGTGAAATTATGTTTTTTAGGTCTAGAATTCCAAAAGTTGAGGCTCAGCATGTATTGGAAATACCATAGAGCTAATGTTAATTGCAGAGATACAGCTGGAATGAAATACTGACTTGCTTCAGGGAATGTTTTTTCTCCCTGTCTCTCTCTGTTTTGGTCTCAGTTTAGTAATGCTGGCTGAGTAGGTATAAAAAATGAGAAGAGAGACATTTTTTGTTTCACGATTCATAGAGAAATTGGTATTTGTATTGAATGGATTGAGGATTCACAAATAAATATAGTTTGTTCCAGTTTGGATTACTAATTTGGTTTGGTGGAAATCTCTGAAGTATCCAGTTCTGTGACAGACTTTTGCCATAGAATCTAGTACTAGGGAGGATTTTTAAGAGGTCATTACCTTGAACTTAAAACATCACAGTGAGTGGGCTATTGTCCAAGATGGCCAAATAGGAACAGCTTTGGTCTGCAGCTCCCAGCAAGATCGACACAGAAGATGGGTGATTTCTGCATTTCCAACTGAGGTACCTGGTTCATCTCACTGGGACTGGTTGGACAGTGGATGCAGCCCACGGAGGCCTGAAGCAGGGCAGGGCATCACCTCACCCAGGAAGCGCAAGGGGTCAGGGGATTCCCCTTTCTTAGCCAAGGGAAGCCGTGACAGACTGTACCTGGAGGAATGGTACACTCCTGACCAAATACTACACTTTTCCCACAGTCTTAGCAACTGGCAGGTCAGGAGATACTCTCCTGTGCTTGGCTCGGTGGGTCCCATACCCACGGAGCCTTGCTCACTGCTAGTGCAGCAGTCTGAGATCAACCTGTGACACTGCAGCTTGACAGTGGGAGGGGCATCCACCATTGCTGAGGCTTGAGTAAACAAAGTGTCAAAGTGTAAACAAAGAGGCCAGGAAATACAAACTGGGCAGAGCCCACCACAGCTCAGTAAGGCCTACTGCCTCTATAGATTCCATCTCTGGGAGCAGGGCATAGGAGAACAAAAGGCAGCAAACAGCTTCTGCAGACTTAAATGTCCCTGTCTGACAACTCTAAAGGAACAGTGGTTCTCTCAGCATGGCGTTCGAGCTCCAAAAATGGACAGACTGCCTCCTCAAGTGGGTCCCTGACCCCCGTGTAGCCTGACTGGGAAACACTTCCCAGTAGGGGCCAACAGTCACCTCAAATAGGTGGGTGCCTCTCTGGGACGAAGCTTCCAGTGGAAGGATCAGGCAGCAATATTTGCTGTTCCGTAGCCTCTGCTGGTGACACCCAGGCAAACAGGGTCTGGAGCTGACCTCCAGCAAACTCCAACAGACCTGCAGCTGAGGGGTCTGTAAGAAGGAAAACTAACAAACAGAAAAGAATAGCATCAACATCAACAAAAAGACATCCACACCAAAACCCCATCTGTAGGTCACCAACGTCAAAGACCAAAGGTAGATAAAACCACAAAGATGGGGAGAAACCAGAGCATAAAAGCAGAAAATTCCAAAAAACAGAGTGCCTCATCTCCTCCAAAGGATCGCAACTCCTTGCCAGCAAGGGAACAAAACTGGACAGAGAATAAGTTTGACTAGTTGACAGAAGCAGGCTTCAGAAGGTTGGTAATAACAAACTTCTCTAAGCTAAAGGAGCATGTTCTAACCCATTGCGAGGAAGCTAAAAACCTTGAAAAAAGGTTAGATTAATGGCTAACTAGAATAAACAGTATACAGAAGATCTTAAATGACCTGATGGAGCTGAAAACCACAGCATGAGAACTTTGTGACGCATGCACAAGATTCAATAGCCTATTTGATCAAGTGAAAGGAAGGATATCAGTGATTGAAGATCAAATTAATGAAATAAAGTGAGAAGACAAGATTAGAGAAAAAAGAATGAAAAGAAACAAACAAGGCCTCCAAGAAATATGACTATGTGAAAAGACCAAATATACATTTGATTGGTGTACCAGAAAGTGACGGGGAGAATGGAACCAAGTTAGAAAACACTCTTCAGGATATTATCCAGGATAACTTCCTGAACTTAGCAAGGCAGGCCAACATTCAAATTCAGGAAATACAGAGAACACCACAAAGATACTCCTCAAGAAGAGCAACCCCAAGACACATAATTGTCAGATTCACCAAGGTTGAAATGAAGGAAAAAATGTTAAGGGCAGCCAGAGAGAAAGGTCAGGTTACCCACAAAGGGAAGCCCATCAGACTAACAGTAGATCTCTTGGCAGAAACCCTACAAGCCAGAAGAGAGTGGGAGTCAATATTCAACATTCTTAAAGAAAAGAATTTTCAACCCAGAATCTCATATCCAGCCAAACTAAGCTTCATAAGTGAAGGAGAAATAAAATCCTTTATAGACAAGCAAATGCTGAGAGATTTTGTCACTACCAGGCCTGCCTTACAAGAAGAACTCCTGAAGGAAGCACTAAACATGGAAAGGAATAATTGGTACTAGCCACTGCAAAAACATGCCAAATGGTAAAGACCATTGACACTATGAAAAAACCGCATCAATTAACAGGAAAATAACCAGCTAACATCATAATGACAGGATCAAATTCACACATAACAATGTTAACTTTAAATGTGAATGGACTAAATGCCCCAATTAAAAGACACAGACTGGCAAATTGGATAAAGAGTCAAGACCCATCGATGTGCTGTATTCAGGAGAACCATTTCATGTGCAAAGACATACATAGGCTCAAAATAAAGGGATGGAGGAAGATCTACCAAGCAAATGGAAAGAAAAAAAAAAAAAAAAAAAGGCAGGGGTTTCAATTCTAGTCTCTGAAAAAACAGACTTTAAACCAACAAAGATCAAAAAGGACAAAGAAGGCCACTACATAATGATAAAGGGATCTATTCACCAAGAAGAGCTAGCTATCCTAAATATATATACACCCAACACAGGAGCACCCAGATTCATAAAGCAAGTCCTTAGAGACCTACAGAGACTTAGACTCTCATACAATAACAATGGGAGACTTTAACACCCCACTGTCAATATCAGACAGATCAACGAGACAGAAGGTTAACAAGGATATCCAGGACTTGAACTCAGCTCTGGACCAAGCGGACCTAATAGACGTCTACAGAACTGTACACCCCAAATCAACAGAATATACATTCTTCCAAGCACCACATCATGCTTATTGTAAAATTGACCACATAATTGGTAGTAAAACACTCCTCAGCAAATGTAAAAGAACAGAAATCACAACCAACCGTCTCTCAGACTACAGTACAATCAAATTAGAACTCAGGACTAACAAAGCCACTCAAAACTACACAACTACATGGAAGCTGAACAACCACTCCTGAATGACTGCTGGGTAAGTAACGAAATGAAGGCAGAAATGAAGATGTTCTTTGAAACCAATGAGAACAAAGACACAACATACCACAATCTCTGGGACACATTTAAAGCAGTGTAGAGGGAAATTTATATCACTAAATGCCCACAAGAGAAAGCAGGAAAGATCTAAAATCGACACTCCAACATCACAAAAGAACTAGGGAAGCAAGAGCAAGAAATTCAACAGCTAGCAGAAGGCAAGAAATAACTAAGATCAGAGCAGAACTGAAGGAGATAAAGACACAAGAAACCCTTCAAAAAAATCAATTAATTCAGGAGCTGGTTTTTTGAAAAGATCAACAAAATAAATAGACTGCTAGCAAGACTAATAAAGAAGAAAAGAGAGAAAAATCAAATAGACGCAATAAAAAATGATAAAGGGGATATCACCACCAATCCCACAGAAACACAAACTACCATCAGAGAATACTATAAACACCTCTGAAAAGATCAACAAAATAGATAGACTGCTAGTAAGACTAATAAAGAAGAAAAGAGAGAAGAATCAAATAGACACAATAAAAAATGGTAAAGGGTATATCACCACCAAACCCACAGAAATACAAACTACCACCAGAGAATACTGTAAACGCCTCTACACAAATAAACTAGAACATCTAGAAGAAATGGATAAATTCCTGGACACATACATCCAACCAAGACTATGCCAGGAAGAAGTTGAATCTCTGAATAGACCAATAACAGGCTCTTAAATTGAGGCAATAATTAATAGCCTACCAACCAAAAAAAGGCCAGGACCAGAAAGATTCACAGCCAAATTCTATCAGAGGTACAAAGAGGAGCTGGTACCATCCCTTCTGAAACTATTTCAATCAATAGAAAAAGGGGGAATCCTCCCTAACTCATTTTATAAGGCTAGCATCATCCTGATACCAAAGTCTGGTAGAGACACAACAAAAAAAGAGAATTTTAGGCCAATATCCCTGATGAACATTGATGTAAAAATCCTCAGTAAAATACTGGCAAACTGAATCCAGCAGCACATCAAAAAGTTTATCCACCATGATCAAGTCAGCTTCATCCCTGGGATGCAAGGCTGGTTCAACATATGCAAATCAATAAATGTAATCCATCACATAAATGGAGCCAATGACAAAAACCACATGATTATCTCAATAGATGCAGAAAAGCCCTTTGACAAAATTCAACAGCCCTTCATGCTAAAAACTCTCAATAAACTAGGTATTGATGGGATGTATCTCAAAATAATAAGAGCTATTTATGACAAACCCACAGCCAATATCATACTGAATGGGCAAAAACTGGAAGCATTCCCTTTGAAAACTGGCACAACACAAGGATGCCCTCTCTCATCACTCCTGTTCAACATAGTGTTGGAAGTTCTGGTTAGGGAAATCAGGTAAGAGAAAGAAATAAAGGGTATTCAATTAGGAAAAGAGGAATTGTCTCTGTTTGTGTATGACATGATTGTATATTTAGAAAACCTCAGCATCTCTGCCCAAAATCTCCTTAAGCTGATAAGTAACTTCAGCAATGTCTCAGGATACAAAATCAATGTGCAAAAATCACAAGCATTCCTATACACCAATAATAGACAAACAGAGCGCCAAATCATGAGTGAACTCCCATTCACAATTACCATAAAGAGAACAAAATACCTGGGAATTCAACTTACAAGGGATGTGAAGGACCTCTTCAAGGAGAACTACAAACCACTGCTCAACAAAATAAAAGAGGATACAAACAAATGGAAGAACATTCCATGCTCATGGATAGGAAGAATCAATGTCATGAAAATGGCCATTCTGCACAAGGTAATTTATAGATTCAATGCCATCCCCATCAAGCTACTACTGACTTTCTTCACAGAATTGGAAACAACTACTTTAAATTTCATATAGTATCAAAAAAGAGCCCGCATTGCCAAGACAATCCTAAGCAAAAAGAACAAAGCTGGAGGCATGATGCTACCTGACTTCAAACTATACTACAAGGCTATAGTAACCAAAACAGCATGGTACTGGTACCAAAACAGATATTTAAACCAGTGGAACAGAACAGAGGCCTCAGAAATAACAACATACATCTAAAACCATCTGATCTTTGACAAACCTGACAAAATGGAATATGGAAAGCAATATGGAAAGGATTCCCTATTTAATGAATTGTGCTGGGAAAACTGGCTAGTCGTATGTAGAAAGCAGAAAGCTGAAACTGGATCCCTTCCTTACACCATATACAAAAATTAACTCAGGATGGATTAAAGACTTAAACACCATAAAAACTCTAGAAGAAAACCTAGGCAATATCATTCAGAACATAGACGTGGGCAAAGACCACGACTGAAACACCAAAAGCAATGGGAACAAAAGCCAAAATAGACAAATGGGATCTAATTAAACTAAAGAGCTTCTGCACAGCAAAAGAAACTATCATCAGAGTGAACAGGCAACCTACAGAACGGGAGAAAATCTTTGCAGTCTACCCATCTGACAAAGGGCTAGTATCCAGAATCTACAAATAACTTAAACAAATTTACAAGAAATAAACAACCTCATCAAAAAGTGGGCAAAGGATATGAACAGACACTTCTCAAAAGAAGACATTTATGCAGCCAACAGACATGAAAAAATGCTCATCATCACTGGTCATCAGAGAAATGCAAATCAAAATGACAATGAGATACCTTTCACACCAGTTAGAATGGCGATCCTTAAAAAGTCAGGAAACAACAGATGCTGGAGAGGATATGGAGAAATAGGAATGCTTTTGCACTGTTGTTGGAAGTGTAAATTAGTTCAACCATTGTGGAAGACAGTGTGGGGATTCCTCAAGGATCTAGAACTAGAAATACCCAGTGATCCCATTACTGGGTATATACCCAAAGGATTATAAATCATGCTACTATAAAGACACATGCACACATATGTTTATTGCAGCACTCTTCACAATAGCAAAGACTTGGAGCCACCCCATATGTCCATCAATGATAGTCTGGATTAAGAAAATGTGGCACATATACACCATGGAATACTATACAGCCATAAAATTGGATGAGTTAATGTCCTTTGCAGGGACATGGATGAAGCTGGAAACCATCATTCTAAGCAAACTATCACAAGGACAGAAAACCAAACACCACATGTTCTCACTCATAGGTGGGAGTTGAACAACGAGAACACATGGACACAGGGCGGTCAATATCACACACCGGGGTCTGTTGGGGGGTGGGGACCTGGGGAAGAGATAGCATTAGGAGAAATACCTAATGTAAATGACAAGTTGTTGGGTGCAGCAAATTAACATGGTACATGTATAATTATGTAACCAATCTGCATGTTGTGCACATGTACCTTAGAACTTAAAGTATAATTTTAAAAAATCACTGTGATATGACAATCAAACTTGTATTTAATGCCTTCCAGGAAAATCTTTTTGTTGCTTGTCAAATTATTTAAAGAAAACATTTCTCGTTGTATTTAACTTGGAACCTTTCCCCAGAAAGGAGATGGGGCTGTCCTTGGCTTGATGTGGTGCCCGGAGCTTTTTCATTTGTATGCAGTTGATGGTTGATTCTCTGAGATACAGAAAACAGTTGATCAATCTCAACAGATAAGGGAATTCACCTTTTTTTTTTTTTTTTTGAGCACGAATTACTCTATGTGCATTTTCTCATTTCATCCTCTGAACAATCTTCCTGTCACCATTTTATAAACGCAGAAACAGAGATTCAAAAGGGTCAGGTGACTGGCTTAAGGTCAACTCTACTACTAAACAGAAAAGCAAGGACCACAACTCAGATTTTTGTGACCCTCATTGCCACTATGCCATGCGACGATGCCTACCTCCTTTAGAGGCCAACTAATAGGTAAAATTACACATCATTTCTTCTATGAATTTTCATAAAACCTTTAGAAAGCCTTGGTTAGATAGAAAAATTGATTATTTTAATCCTACACTTTACCCCAGGCCAAGTTGATTTTCTTGAGGAATGGCCGAACGGAAGTTGAATGGTTTAAAGGGGACTGGCAAACAGAGAAACAAGGCACCGAAGAACTGGCTATTTCCAAACCTGGGCGATCAGCTTCTGAATGAGTAGTTCAGTGGGTATAACTTCCAGGCTTGCTCAGGCACCATTATGCTAATTGGAATAATCAATCTGCATCCCAGAAGACTGCTTCCCCAGAGATTTCAGGATGGAAGAGGATGCCCTGTGGGCATCAGTGTATCCATGTAAAAAGTTCACCTAACAGAGCAAAATCTGGCAGTCTAAACTTAACAGTATTTTCCCCAAATGTTAGTTGCAGGTATGTATGACCAAAACAAAAACAAAAACAAAAACAAACCAAAAAAAAAAAAAACCAGCAAAAAACTCCCCACTATTTGTATTATTATTGCAGGGGCTGAGCAAACTGGAAAAAGGGGAATCACAAATTGTCTGTTTTTTTCTCTCAGTACTCACCCTTGTCCACATTTTCCCCCAAGGAATGTTGCAGCTCTGGATCTTGGAAAGGACAATTCCGACGTTTTACTCTTCCAACCAGTTTCTTCGTTTTCATAACTCTACTTGAAGAACACGTGATGTTTGCCAGTGTCTGACATTACAGACCTCACAGCTTACTGAATCTGAAAACAGGAGATAGAGATGGAAAGGTTGGTAAACTCTGAAAAAAATTGAGATGCTTTTCATCATTTAAGGATTGCATCAGAGCAGTTGGAAAAGCCAAATCCATAGTCTCGTGAATGGAATCCATCATCCATTCATTCATGCAATCAAAGGAAGCATTTATGGGGTTCTTACTGTGCTTTAGTTGGAACTTCAAAGATGCATAAACTATAGTAATGTCCTCAAGGATCCCACAGTCTCACTGAACAAACAAAAAAATGCTGCACAATAAAATGTTACATCATTTCGGGTCAAATGTGCAGTGGATCCAGTGGGGGCACAAAGGAAGAAGGTCAATCTTGAATGGAGTCTTGAGAGATGGGTAGATGTTTGCCAGGTGTTTTGTATGGATAGTAGAGGTGAGAGTGAAATTTCCTTGCCTGTAACCTACAGTTTTAGTCTTGTCATGGATTTCACTGATTGTTTTCTACTCTCCCATCCCTGTGGCCTCACCATCCCCCTTTAAACCAACTTAATATGTTACTGCTTTTATCATTTTGAAGCCACAAGATGTGCCTGACTCTACCTCTTACCAGCAGCTTGCGAAGGTCACTGGAGCCATATGCTTTTCTTCTTTCCAGAAAAGGAGAAAAACTAGTGTTTTGGAAATGTGGCTTTTAAATAGCTTAGATGCAAAGCCCAGAATTTGATTTTTTTGGGAAAAACATGGACTGGGCTTTCGGTGAGTTAGTACTGGCCAATTTTTCACTTCTCTTTCAACATCTTGCAGCTGGAAGGCTGTTTTGAGGTGGTGTGTGTGTGTGTATGTGTATGTATTTGTAGGTTATAGTTGGGATGTATATTCTTAGAAAAACCCTCATATTTAAACCACATAGGGCACATGAATATCTTTTTGAGAATTGGTAATGTGAATCTTTGTAAAAGGACGGTGTTTTCCTATCAAGAATAATGTAAGAAGTTGCTTTAAAAGGGGAAGCAGAAAAATAAGAATTGTGCCTGGCACATAATAGAAGCTCAGCAAACAATTTAATGAACCTATGCAGCTGCCCTTAGGAGGAAGTCTTCCTAGAACTCTTTTCCAAACAGGATAATTGGGAGTTGGTCTCCTTTCGCTTCTACCAGGATGGGAACAGCCTCCTGTAATTTCAGTTTGATAAACACAGTGTTTATAATCTTGGCTAGGAGGGGCAAAAAGGAATTTTCCTCTGAGGCACTTGCAGTGGCTAGGCAAGAGGACACGGGCCCATGACTCATTTGCTCTGCCTGAACCCATGTGTGGTTTCCCCAGTATCTTGGCCCCACACGGGGTGGAGAACCAGAAGGGAGAGTTACTGTGTTTCCAGCGCCCTGTCTATTGCTTCTTTAGGTACTCGCACCTCGAGGCATTTTAACTGCCCAAGGTGTCTGCGCTTGTAAGACACCTCTCAGAGCTGATTTGTCTATGGGGATACCATAAACTACAGTACCAGAAATTACATATATATACACACACACACACACGCGTCATTAATTCTTTACTGGGAAATATAACACACATATAGAAAACTGTATAAAATGAATGTATAGCTTAATAAATTGTCATAAATTTAACTGCCACGCAGGTCAAGACATAGAGTACTGCCAGGACTCCAGAAGCTTTCCAAGTGCCCTTTCCAATGTGACCTCTTTCTTTCTCATAAAGAGGTACTACCCTTATCCGCATGCACCGGGGACTCTGTGCTGGGCCTTGTGCTTTTGGGCTTCCGTCTCTCCTCCAGCCACGCACTTTCTGAAGGGGAAAGAGGTCTGTGGGACCAAGAGACCACGCCCACCTGAGACCCATGTCTCCCTTTCGAGACCGCGTGCCAAGGACCAGGACATTGGGACTTCCTGTTCAAATGATTCCAAACCTACTTCCTGGTCTTTGTGGGCTCATCTTTAAGTCCTTCCTGAGGGGAACATGGAAGCAGATATTTGTAAAAGGCCACGGGTGAAGTTTAGACTTGAGGGCTCAAGAGTGATATATATGAGCACCAAGGCCCTTGGGTTATGGGATGGAACAGGGCTGGGGCATGAGGTGGATGGCTGGATGTAGGGGAAGCTTCTTCCTGTGGCACATGTTCTAGCAGGAAGATCCAAGCAGTCCAAGAATTCTAAGATCCAACGTGGTTTCTCAGGTCACTATGAAGAGATATTTGTCCAAGTAGGAGGATGGGACATCTTTTATTTAACAGCTTGTCAGTTTAATTTATAATTTTACAATTTACAATTTTATAGTACAATACAATATTAGGCCCATAACATGCAGTTCTCCATCTGTACTTTTACCTTAAGCCCCACAAAAAAACTTTTTTATAATGCTCCAAGGAATCCTGTCAATTTATTATTTGGAAGAATGTCAGACATTGATCCTTTGTTTTAAACTCATGATAAGAATCAGATAATATGTACTTTGAAGTCATGTCAAAGGAAAAGAATAATTCCATATGACATATATTGCAGATTTTTATTTGTATATAAGCAAAGCAGTGTCTAAAGTATATTTATATGTCCTCAATTACTGAATGTGCCAGTTTTCTGTTGAGGGTAGGCCTGCCCACAGGTGACTATCCGGACTCTTCTGGTCATTCCCTCCTTAGTTTTCTCTGTGCTTTACTATGTCACTTGGCACTCCTATACAATAAAGTGACTTCCCCTGTTTTTAAACTTTGGGTAAATGGATCACAGCATAAGTTCTTTTGTGTAGGCTTCTCCCACTCAGCATTATGTTTGAGCAATACATCTATGTTATTGCCTGTAGCTGTAGTTTGTAATTTGCATTGCTGTATGGTATTCCACTGTATGGATATGCCAGCATTTTTCCATCCTATTAATAATGTTCACGGACAATTGTGTTGTTTCCAGTACTAGCCCATTATGAATAATAATGCTACGCAGATCTTTATCTGTTTCTGTTGTGTTTATATGGAATTGCTGGATGATAGGTTTCTGTCCATCCCTCCCTGCCTTCCTTGTTTCTTTGTGTTGTCCAGGCTGCCTCAAGGGATTCTCTTTCCTCAGCCTCCTGAGTAGCTGGGACTACAGGCTCATAGCACCTTGCCCGCTTTGTTTTCAGCTTTAACAGAAAATACCAAACTGTTTCCAAAGTGGTTGTATCAATTGATATTCTCATCAACAAGGTATAATAGCTCCCGTTGCTTCTGACAATATTTAGTATATATTTTTTAAATGTTGACCATTTTGTACTAGGAATAATAGTAGTGTGTCACCACCCCTGTAAAATATTTATGTTTTTTTTCTCCATTATTTGTACATGAAGATACTGAAGTGATGGTAACTTAGAGTTTCAAGTTGACTGCTAATAATATTAGTAGATGTATAGAATAGTAATATCAATAATATTTATAATAATATCCATAGCTTTTATTTGAAATATGGCAGCTAAAGGAAGACTGGTAGTCTTAGAAGATTACAGTAATAAAATCCAAGATGTAAACAGAGTCAGCCCATACAGCATTTTAAAATAACAGAGAAATGAGCAGACTGACCCAGGGATACATCGACACGCCACTAGGAAGGCAGCTGGTACCAACCTCATCCTTTCACAGGGGTGTGTGTCCCCAGAGCATGCTCTGAGAGTTGTGGCAGCACTGAGCACAGATTGCTGAATTGCCCAGCTGGGACCAGTCAGGACCACTGCAGAAGAGGGAGACCAGCTGGGGAGCCTGTCAGCCTGCAGCTCATTAGTATGCCACATCTGACAGCATCTCTTCCTCCAGGAAGCAGCAACAGCCATGTGCTCCAAAAGCAAGGGCCATGAGCAGGCCTCTTCAGCAGAAATAGCCACAGCCTCCTCACAAGCCCACTTCCCTCTCTGCCCACTGAACCCCCTGAGCTTCCCCACTTCACCCTCCTCTTGTCAATATACTCAACCTCCTTGCCGTTTGTCCTTTTAATGCATTGCCCTGGCCAAAGCCCAGCCTTGGATGAGCCCAACTGTTTACTTACTCTGCATCAATCGCCCAGCTATTGAGCATGGCTGGCAAAACCGCACACCCTGCAGACGGTGCCACTGCAAACTCACGGTCACCAATGCCATCTAGATCCTTGTTGCTGTCAGGCAACCCTCTGGAGTTCCCTGGCCAGCTCACCTTCCTGTTCTCCTATTTTTCTAATTAAAATGAGAGTAGATTATCTTCTGCAATGCTACATTGAATGGGGCCTATTCTAGACACAGCAGGCTGCTGCAGTTTATACACAGTGGATGTTTCAAACTTTCGCCACGTTTTTCAACGTCTCTGGTTTTATTGCCTGTCCGTCTTCTGTGCCCCAATCTTAAACCCTGCTGTTAACCTCTGTAGGCAGTCTCCCCACCTGCTCCACAAAGAAAGCAGGAGCCCTCTGAAATGAACTTCCTCAACTTCCCTCCTCCACATCTGCAGATTCACTTCACATTTCAACTCATCCCTTTTTCCTTCCTGCATCCTTGTCACAATAAGGAAAATGTCTCCTCTCATGCCCAAGTGAATCCCTCCACCTGTCACTCAATGCCATCCTGTCTTGCCTTCTATGGGACTTTTCTCCGTATATGACCTCTCTCCTGACTTGCTCCCAGCAGTCATACCTTTCCTTTAACACCCTGAAGTCAGGTTTTCCCCTAGCTGACTGAGTCCTTCAGCTCGCATGGCCTTCATCCAAGCAGGGCAGGAGGGTTGAATTGTGTCCCCCCAAATTAATATGTTAAATTCCTAACCCCCAGTATCTCAGAATGGGACCTTATTTGGAAATAAAGTCATTGCAGATGTAATTAGTTCAGATGAGGTCCTACCAGAGCAGGGTGGTCCTCTCATCCAACTGGACTGATGTCCTTGTAAAGAGGAGTAATATAGAGAGGAAAGCTGATATGAAGAAACACGGGCAGATTCTTTCCTCACAGCCCTCTCGAGTCCCCAACCCTACCGACCTCTTGGTCTCTTCCAGCCTCCCGAGCTGTGAAACAATCAATTTCTGTTTAAGCCCCGCAGTCTGTGGTGCTTCGTGACAGCATCCCTGGGAAACTGCATTAGAATTCTGCTTATGAACTTTCCCACCTTATGCAAGTTAGTGTATTTCCCTCTGTAAGCTTCAATCTCTTCATCTAGAAAAGGAGATACAGGAGCACTTACCACATGAGATTGTGGTGAACATTAAATAAAAAGAAGGAAGTACTACGTTAATCACAGTGTCCAGCTGTATTAGTTTGTTAGAGCTGCCATAATAAAGTATCACAGACTGGGTCGGGCGCGGTGGCTTACGCCTGTAATGCTAGCACTTTGGGTTGGGTGTGGAGGAACTTCCAGTTCTTCTGTTTTCACTGGTGACCGTCTGGTGTTTGTTTTCTCTACCTCACCAAAGGGGCTCTTCCCAACAACCTTTGTTCTAAATCCTTTTTCCTAAACCCAGTGGACCACTTTGAGTCTGACTTTACTTGACATCTCTGCAAAATTTGACATCATTGACCATGTTTCCCCTTTTAAATGATGCTCTTTCCTTGGTGCTAGTCTGTCTGGGTGTTTCTCTTCACCTCCCATCATGGCACTGAGCCTCCAGTTCTGTCCTCAGCCTCCTCTGCTTTCACCACCTGCAACCACAACTTCAGTTTCCACCTACAGCTTCAGGACTCCCGAACCTGTCTCTTCAGCCCGGGTCTTCTCTCCAACTGGCCCTGGACAGCTCCCCTTGATGTCCCTCTCCCACCTTGTGCTCCACCTCTCCAAAAGACACACCCCATCTGCTAATCCAAATGGATATTTTCAGCTTTGGTCTCCTCTCAGTGAATGGCACCACCACCCACACTAGGTGCTGGGCCTCATCCTAATGGTCTCCATTGTTCATCTTCCCCATGGCTTTCAAGATGTCCTTTCAATGATGCCTCCTGCAGTGCTGTTGTACCTCTCCATTCCTCTCTGTCCCTACTGCTGTCATGTTCAGGCCACTTCCATTCTCATCTGGATTACTGCATTGGCCTTTGAGACTTGGCTCATCTCTCTATAATCCTTTCTTCATGCTGCAGCCAGAGCTAATGTCTCTAAAATGTCACCTGTGTCACGTGAGTTCCCAATCCCTGAAGTTTTTTAGTCAACTGATGGAATTTTTAACATTATGGAATTACTATGGAAATGTTTTAAGTTTGATAATGGTATTATGATTTTATATTATATATGTGTGTGTATGTATGTGTGTGTGTGTGTGTGTGTGTATATATATATAAGAGTCCTTATCTTTTGAAGATTCACACTGAGTATTTGCAGACCAATAATCCAGTAGGGTGGGGAGAGTGGGGAGACAGTAAAACAAGGTTTTCCATGTGCTGAGAATTATTGAATCTAGGTAATTGATACTACTCTTTCTACTTTTGAAACATTCTACAATAAAATATTTTTGAAATAAAATCCCTAAACTCAAGCAAAACAAAAAGTACTGCAATGTTTTTCTTATTGTTCTTAAGACAGTGTCCAAAATTCTTAAGATGACTCATAAGGCCATGCATGGTCTGGCCTCTGTCTACCTTTCTTTCAAGTGCAGGACCCCCAGGGCTTATTGAAGATTTGTGAAGTGGATGGATGGATAGATGGATTAGTGGGTAGACAGAGGGATGGGTAGATGAATGGATGGATGAATAGATGGATGGGGGTGGATGGGTAGATAGATGAATATCTAGATAGATGGATAGATCAATGGGTGGATATATGATGGATGGATGGATAAATGAATAGATAGATGGTGGATGGATAGATGGACGGATGAATAGATGAATGGTTGGATGGTTGAATGGATGGGTGGATTAATGAATAGATGGATGGGTGGATAGATGGTGGATGGATGGTTGAATAGATGGATGGTGGGTGGATGGATGGGTGGGTGGATGGATGGGTAGGTGAATGGATGGATGAGTGGGTAGATGGATGGATGGATGGCAAATGAATGAATAGATGGATGGGTGGATGGATAGGTGAATGGGTGGATGGATGGATAGATGGGTGGATAGATGAATAGATGATGGGTGGGTCGGTAAGTGAATGGAAGGATGGATGGATGGATGGATGAATGGGTGGAAAGAGAGTAGGAAAGGATCCTATGTTCCTACCCTCACTCTGCAAATAACTTTCTTTGAGACCTTTGAATTCTCACTCTTTTTGGATCTCAGTTTCCTCATTTGCAACAGGAAGAGTAAACAAGCTCATCATTTTTTAGGAGAGAGGTGCCGTTTTAACTATTTTATTATTTTGGAAGTCACAGTAATATTTGTTTTAAAAAATTGTTTCATTGTTAAAAAATAAAAATTTTACATCTTGTGGATTAGGTGACATTTCAGATCCTTCCCAACTGCAATAGACTGTGATTACAGGGAGGTTTTACAAGTTAAAACATATGGATTTGGTGAACACAGAGCACAGACTTTTCTCAAAAATCCTGATTTAATAAAAGTTATTTTTTTCTAGTAAAGGAACTTGTTATAGGACTTACTAACACAATTCAATTTGTAAGCCTTTTAAAGACACTCACATAAAACATTTGCAAATTAGAAAAGCAGTGTTTTCTTGGACCATATGTTGAGATTTGGGGTTTAGAAGTATGCTCACTGTCCACATGGTGCAAGCCAGCACTCTACATAAACAGAACCTTTAGATGAGGAGATCCTTGTGGATTATAACTGTGACTGCTCCATCTTTGTTACCCCAGCTGAGCACCTGGTGCATAGTAAGTGCTCAGTAAAATTTTGCTTTAAATGAGGACCTAGGATGAAGAAGACTCTCAGTGGGGCTCTGTTAGAATTTTCAGTGATAGGAAAGCAAAATAACTTCCTTCCAAAGAAAGGAGAGTGTAGGGAGAAAGCTAGAAATATGGATGAAGGAAGACGCACTCTTGGCTCAGGCATGGGTAAAAATGGCAAAGCTTCTGCTCGTAGGGCGGTTCTCTCTATAGATTGAAATAAGCAGGATTGAGCAAGGCAGCTTTTATGTCCCCCTCAAAATAGTCTAGATTCCTGATTTCCTGGCTAATCCACTTCATTTCCTACACTGAGGCTTGTGGACCATCCAGTCTACGTTTTTTCTCATCCCTCCTTGGGTGTTTCTCTAGTCTGATATCTGACCCTTATATTTAAGGTCCTTGATGGAAAGCCACATGGCAGCTGCAGAGATACACCAGGTTTTCCAAACTTCTGTAACTCCCATTCAGCCATGTGCAGCTGGCAGCTTGTGATGGTGTTCACAGCGGGAAGAACTGTAACCTGCAAGTCAGGAGACCTGGGCTCTACTCTCAGGTGTGCAACTTTGGGCAGTTCAGCCATTCCTGAGTCTCAGTTTCCTCGTGTGTAAAATAAAGAAATCACACAAAAATGCATCCTCAGTTTTGTATCTTATTTAGGTTATAACCTGGATATATAATTAGTGGGATACCAGAAAAGGCCTTTATCAGTTATGAATGTTATAAATTGAGTGAAGCTCTCTGGTTAGCCTGTGGCCAAAAGAGTAGTGTCCTAAGGGAATGGAGACTGATTTAGCTCTGTCTTCCTGATGGTTCTGCCTGAGGGTAATTCTGGGCCCAGGATCAATGCAGCCAGCAGAGCTACTTCCTGGGCTGCTAACAGTATCTGAAGCAGAGGTCCCTTGAAACTACAGAGTCACTGACTTGTCTTCCTTAGCAATTTTATTTCCCCAGGCTGTGGAGCCCTACCAAGATTTTTGCTTGACAGTTGATGAGGGAGTCAGTCCTTCTACCACGTTGGGATTCACACAGTTTATTCTGGGAGGTAACTAAGGCAGACAGAGATCATTAAACCCTTCATAAAACAGCTCATCAGCCACCTGCTTGCAGAGCAAAAGGTTGCTCTTTGGCAGCAAAGATCGTGTTCTTCAGCCCGCTCTTGGGTCTCATGCAAGATTCTACCAAGGTTGCCTGGGAAAACTTTTTGGTTATGATATATTTCTTTCCATTTGTATAAAAGCAACCAATAAATACCAGTGATCTTGTCAGGCCATGCCAAAGAAGAATTTGTTGGGATTTAATATCCCAATGCATTGGACGTACTTGAATTTGGCTGAACAGTCAAATTGGGTGGTTTGGCTCCATTTAACCAGTTTACATGTTGTTGGTGTATAGCTTTGCAAATGACTTTGGTTCTTACTGAATGATCACTGGAGGGGATTGGCTTATAAATGAATTCAAAATCCTCAGGTGTGTTTTAAAGATCTACAAAACAAGCCTTTCCTCTGTTGTAAATGGGCAAGACTCAATAAGGAAAGTGAGATGAAAAGAGCTATTAGTTCATCTGTGAGGGCATCCAAATATGCACGCTGAAGGCATAGCAATACATCATTCATGCTTTAACGTGTTCTACAAACAGTAAGATATTCCAAACTACTGCCAACCACCTGACCAGGAAAAAGGGCATGGTGGTGATCATGAAATAATTGAGGGTAAAAGGCAGGGTTATGAGTCCTTTAAACCCTTTTGAGCTTAGGTAATGTCTTGCTGGGCACATGGCTCTGATTCTTTCTCTGGTCTTTAGAGATTTTTAGGAATCTCCTGGCAGAAGAGCATTGCTTGTGGCACCTTCCACTCCTCCAGTGCTCTTGGACGCTGACTATTTACAAGACTTTCAACTGCCTCCCTCACCCATCTGGTATTAATTTTGATTTCTTCATTACTGGGTCTCTGATTCATCTCTACGCTGATCTTTGAGTTTCCTGAAGGCTTTGCTTCCCCAGACAGGGTGCCCCACCCAAGTAAGTTCACTTGCTGTTTGCTTTGAGGAAAGTCAGGATCTAGAGTTCCCCAGCTCAGAGGGCAAGACTATGATTCACTTTATTATCAAAGTCAAGATGGAGAGGATTTCCTTCATCTCCCTTTACTCTCACTCCCACGTCTGATCGTCTCATCAGTAATGGGATCTTGGCATTTCTAGCTTGTAGGATCACCCAGCTCCCTTCATTCTGCCCTGTGTCTCCATCTCAGTTGCCTCTGTCTTAGCTTACAGCCTCTTTCCCGGACTGTTGCAATTGTCTTCACATTGTATCCTAAAGGCAACGGGGTAGGCTTGGAAACGCTTTCATTGGGAATTAACTTGATTACATTTTCTTGCATAAGAATCACACTGAAAATAGTCGCTAATTCATTAAAGGGGCAGTTGAAATGGAGGTGGAGAGAAATCCATTATAAAGCTGTGCTCCAGATGAGAATTATAAGGAAGGTTCAGATTAAGCCGGAGACAGGTACAGTGAAGAGGAGAGGAAACGGATATTTAGCAAGGAGAACCAAAAGAGCATAGTAACTGGTTTGAATTACAAGGGAGCCATTGGTCATAAATGTCTCCCGGAAAAAACCTTTGGAGACTGCATGGATGCTAGTATCATTCTGGGAAAGAAGAAATTAAAAATTAAGTCTATGGGGGAAATGGCGAATTTGAATGTGGCATGTTAAGTTCCAGTTTTATGTGGAGAATGTCCAATGGGGAGAGAATCTGTAAGCAGTTATATATCCCAAGTCTGAGATTCAGAGAGAGAGAATGTTGAAGACAGAGATTTTACAGTCATGAGCTTAGAGCTGGTGGTTAAAGCAAGAGCGCTTATAACATCAGCCAGACAGAACTTGTTAAATGAGATAGGGGGCCAGGCGCGGTGGCTCACACTTGTAATCCCAGCAGTTTGGGAGGCCAATGCAGATCACCTGAGGTCAGGAGTTTGAGACCAACCCAGCCAACATGGTGAAACCCTGTCTCTACTAAAAACACAAAATTTAACTGGGTATGGGAGTGTGGGCCTGTGATCCCACCTACTCGGGAGGCTGAGGAAGGAGATCGCTTGAGCCTGGGGAGGTGGAGGTTGCAGTGAGCACTCCAGCCTGGACAACAGGGTGAGGTTCTGTCTCAAAAAAATAAATTAAAAAAAAAGAGAGAGAGGAAGATGGCAGGATCCTGGGGACTATCACTCCTAGAGGGCCACACAGAAGAGAGAGGGCTGGAGGAGATTCAGGATGGTGCGTTATTACACAAAGATGAGAGGCAATAACTTGACAATGAGATTTTGGAGATTCTTGAGATCAGTTTCAACAAAATGATGGGGACAGGCGCCAACTGTCGCTGGGTTGACCTGCAAATGAGAGATGAGAAACTGCACACAGAGTCTAGACTTCTCTTTCTAGAAACTTTGCTGTAAAGAAAAGATTCTAAACGGGAAATGGGTGATAGCATGCGTGACCAGTGCACCCAAGAACAGGAAGGCACATGTGATAGTTAGTTCTATGTGTCCACCTGACTGGGCCACAGGATGTCCAGACATTTGGGCAAGCATTATTCTGGGTGTTCCCATGAGGGTGTTTTGAAATGAGATTAATGTGTGAATCAGTAGATTGGGTAAAGCGGGTGGCCCTCCCGATGTGAGTGGGCCTTGTTCAATCAGTTGAAGGCCTGAATAAAAGAAAAAGGTGGACCTTCCCCTGAGTAAGAGAGAAATCCTCCTGCTTGGTTGTCTTTGAACTAGAACATTGGCTTTTTCTCACGTTTGGACTTAAATGGAGACATCAGATCTTCCTGGGTCTCAAGACTGCTGGCCTTTGTGCTAGAGCTACGTGATCAGCTCTGCTGGGTCCCACACCCTCAGACGCAGACAGGAACCACACTATCAGCTCTCCTGGGTCCCCAGTTTGCCGACTCATCCTGCAGATCTTGGGACCTGCCCGCCTCCATGATCACATGAGCCAAATTCTTACAAGAAATCACTTTCTAAATATATACGTGCATCCTATTGGTTCTGTTTCTCTGGAGAACCCTGAGTAATGCAGCACAAAATGGAAAAGAAAAGAGAAAAATAGAAAAGAAGGAAGGAAGGGAGGGTGAGAGGAAGGTGTGGGGGGGATGAGAAACAGAGCCTGTGTGCTTTGCAAGTGTGGGGAGACGGCGGGTCACTGCTTCATTGTCTGTGATCTCTGACGGCATTGATGACTCATTCATGTTACATAATTAGAATTCACCTTCAGACTTTGCTGTCTTACAATTGTGTCTCATAGAAACAAGGCTTCCTAGCTTGGCTTGTTTTCTTGTTACTCAGGGGCTGTTGCTAGCATAAGGTCATACTTAGAAAACTGAACCCTCAATAAGATTACTCAGAGACTTGGCAGCTTTTTCCCTGGCCATTTTGTCTTTAAGTTAAAAAAAAGAAAAAAAAAAAAAACAGCCCACTCTTCTAAAATGACAATACATGTCACTTTGAAATATGTCCTGTGAATGTATGGTCTTTCTGGATATTCATGGGAGAGAAGCTTTGTTTTTAAAAATGTAAAAAAAATTGTTTTACTCTAAAAAAGTGTATCTGACAACCCAGTTTTTAGGAAACTATCTGCTGAAAAGAAACAACAGGAGAGGTGAGAATTTGTCCAGTTTATACCTACTTCATTTCTGCCATTATCCTATTCTGGGATAACTTCAGAAACCACTAGGGCCATTTAACCGAGAGATTTATTAGACACTTAGAGTTCATTATGTTTCTGCCTTGTTTTTATAATGTTTTTGTTATAAAATTAAAGTGACAAAGATAAACAACTGTATTTGTGGCTGTGCAGATGCCATGTGGAATATCTGCCCAGCTTGGAAAGATTCCCCTGGCTCTTCTGCCCACTCAGAACAGCAGGACCCACATTTCAGCTTGGACAATATAACCAAGCTCTGCTGTTCACAGCTGCCTGGCCCAGGCATGGGTGCCTGGCCCCAAGTTCAGGGCCAACACCCTTTTCTGGGAATGGGAAATCAAAGCAGAAAAGCATCCCGTGCACTCACACTCTCACACACTGACACACTCACATACACACATGCACACTAACATACACACTCTCACACTCACACTCGTGCACACTCACACATGTACACTCACACACGCACACTCACATGGAGTCACACACTCTCACACACTGACACACTCACATACACACATGCACACTAGCATACACACTCACACTCATGCACACTCGCACATGCACACTCGCACACGCCGACTCACATGGAGTCACACACACACTAACATGCACACTCACACTGGTGCACACTCGCACTAACAAGCAAATACTCTCACACTGATGCAGTCATGCACACTCACACACACACACTCACACTCACACACAAACATGCACACGTGCACACAAAGTCACTGAGTCTCTCCAGCTATGAATTTGGTCGCTGTGAGCTTCCACCTTTACCTGTTGTAAAGATTGAAGAGAAGACAGGAAAAAGTATTTCAAGAAAGAAGACCCAAATAGAAGCAGCAATGGGTGACAGGCCCTGTATCCCTGGCTGTTCTGGGGTCTCTCAGCTCCTAGATGCTGTCCCTTCTGGGAGCATTACTGCACTCCTGCGTCCAGTACCATGAAATGTGTCCTTCTCCTTACAGTGACCACCCCCTGCCCCTCTTTCTCCCCCAGCCCACCGCCAAGCTGAGTTGAACTGTATTTTGTTACTCACAGTCAAAAAATATCTTAATTCATTAGGTTACAATTCTAAATATAAAAATACATCTTTCTTGGGTTGTATAATAAAGAATCGGGTTTGAGAATTTTGATGGTTGCAGCTGTGGGAAGTGAGAGGGGGAACTTGGACTTCCAATTAAATAACCTTCTATACTCCCTCACCTTTTTCTTATCCCAGGAAAGTCTCAGGAACTCGTTGCAATAGGGACTGCCACACCCTGTTGTGCTGTTGGTGAAGAGAGGGTCACACAGTGCCTACGATGAGCAATTTGTTCATATCTATCCAGATTGCACGTGCGCACACCCACTCATCCCCAAATGCCATCCTCAGGAGTTTATGCTGCACACGGACTGGCACATGTGCAGAAAGACATAGTGCAGGCTACTTGCTACAACATTGTTGGTGATAGCCACGTATTGGAAGCAACTTGAATTTTTATTAATAAAGGATTGGCTACATAAATTATGCTAATCTATACAACTGGAGTACTAACATGCCATAATAAAGAATGAACGAGGTCTTTATGTTTGGAAAGATCTCTAAGACATAATAGTGAGTGGAAAGTGAAAGGTGCAAACACTGTGTTTTACAGGCTGTCGTTTGGGGGCTGACAACGTCTATTCAAATGTGCTTACATATATGTTGAAAACACTTTGGAAAGAAAAATAATACATCAGTACCAGTGGTTTACTTGTGTGTATGAATGTGTGTATGGCAGGGGTGGGGTAGGGGCAGGTGGCTTAGGTACAAGACAGGAATAGCAAAGAGACTTTTTAACCACATACTTCTCAAGAGGTCAAAAAACCTGTTGAAGCATGTGTTGTTAACCATGATAGAGAGAGAGAGAGAGAGAGAGAGAGAGAGAGGGAATATGAAGGGAGGGGATAGGGAAAGAAGGAAAAAGAGAAGAAGAAGAGGCAGAGAAATGGAGGGACAAAGAAAGGAAGGAAGGAAGGAGGGAGGGAGGGAAGAAGGGAGGGAAAGAAGGAAGGAGTGAGGGAAGGAAGGAAGGAGGGAAGGAGGGAAAGAAGGAAAGAGGGAGGGAGGGAACGAACGAGGGAGGGAGGGAGGGAGGATATTGGCTCTTTCCTGAAGTTACAGCTTAACAAATAAAAACCAAGGCCACCAGCAGCAATGGTTTCAGCAGTGAAGGACCACGCAGTCATGACGCCGAGAGACTGAATTCCCTGAGCGTAGTGTGAGTGAAAACCTAGGTGTGTTACATCACAGAAAGCTGTTTAAAGTGCCATGAGCCCGGTGAGGTGTGTAGGACAGACATACAATTGCTTGCAAACAAGTAGCAGGGCAATGAGCTGTGTTTTGTGTTTATCGGCAGGTTTTCTTTGTCTCTCAAGGGAGCTGGGAGAAACACAAGTCTGAAACTCAAACCTATCTCAGTCATTCCTTTCCCTTCAGCTAGACCTGAACCTCAGGAGATCTGGAGTATGTGCTGAATTCTACTGGGAACTGAGCCTTCTGAATATTATTATTGTTTTGCTAATACTTTTTGCTGGAAAGTACATCAAACCAGGATGTGTTGTACCTCTTGCTTTGCCAGACTATTTAAATGCAAAAATGAACAGATATCCAACTTAAGGCTGATCCAGGTTTTTCATGATCTAGCCAGCGGAGACAAAGATTCCAGGAAAAATCTCTAGGGAAGGCCAAGGATTTTAGAAAGCATCTGTGGACAAACAAATGCAATGTTAGTGGGCTAATTTCCATAATCAAATGAAGCTAATGGAAGTGCTTTGTGAATTGATGCCCATCAATGATAGACAGGATAAAGAAAATGTGGCACATATATACCATGGAATACTATGTAGCCATAAAAGTGAATGAGTTCGGCCGGGTGCGGTGGCTCAAGCCTGTAATCCCAGCACTTTGGGAGGCCGAGGCGGGTGGATCACGAGGTCAGGAGATCGAGACCATCCTGGCTAACACGGTGAAACCCTGTCTCTACTAAAAAATACAAAAAACTAGCTGGGCGAGGTGGCGGGCGCCTATAGTCCCAGCTACTTGGGAGGCTGAGGCAGGAGAATGGCGTGAACCCGGGAGGCGGAGCTTGCAGTGAGGTGAGATCCGGCCACTGTACTCCAGCCTGGGCGGCAGAGCGAGACTCCGTCTCAAAACAAAAAAAAAAAAAAAAATGAATGAGTTCATGTCTTTTACAGGGACATGGATGAAGCTGGAAATCATCATCCTCAGCAAACTAACCCAGGAACAGAAAACCAAACACCACATGTTCTCACTCATAAGTGGGAGCTGAACAATAAGAACACGTGGACACAGGGAGGGGAACATCACATAGCAGGGCCTGTTGGGGGGTGGGGGACAAGGGGAGGGAAAGCATTAGGACAAATATCTAATGCATGCAGGTCTTAAAACCTAGATGACAGGTTGATAGGTGAGCAAACCACCATGGCACATGTACACTTATGTAACAAACCTGCACGTTCTGCACATGTACCCCAGAACTTTAGGGAAAAAAAAAGAACTGCTTTGTGAATTAGTCAGGTTCGCTGATGGGAGCTTGGGTCCTGGCACCTGAGGACTGAGCTGGGGGAACCCACACCCAGGCTGCCCAAGCACACAGAGGCAGGAGAGGTCAAGGGGCATCTCATGGGTGTGGAGTTTTGGACATGGTATTGCCATTGTCAGACATGCGGCTGAGCCTGCAAGGACGAGAGAGGAAGGAGGGAACCAATGCCTCTCAATCCTGCATCAGTCTGAGTGCTTTCAATCCCTCTCAGTCCTTCTCCTCTCTTTTCTGTTCTCTCCTTCCCTGACAGCTCTCCAGGAATCACAGAATAATGGACTTCAGTGTTTCTCAAGGGGCAGTCACCTGCACCGCCATCACCGGAATTGCTTGTTTCAAATTCCGATCCTAGGGGCCTGCTCTAAACCTGCCTACCAAGGCTCTAGGGACGAGGCCTGGGAACCTGCATTGTTCGCAACACCCACAGGTGATTCTTACATGCACTTAGCCAGAGAAACATTGATAGAAAAGGTCTTAGATCAGCAGCCAAAAAACCCAAGTTCAAATCCATTTACTACCTGGGTGGTCTTAGGCAAGTTACTTATTAATTCCCAGCATGGGAGTCAATACTATTTTATGGGAACTTTTTTTAAGAGTTATAGGAGATATGCTGTTATGTTACAGGAGTTTTTTTTTTTTTTCTCTTTGAGGATTAAATGAGACAAAACATATGACAAGGCTGGCAAACACTGAGCATAGTACATAGTAGTACACAGTACCCCAGAGAGTTAGAAAAGGGATGGTGAACTCACAAAAATCTTTGCAGGCCTCAGGATATATATATTTTGCAGTGACTTTCAAGGCTGACCTAACTCTGTTTGGGTGGACACAGAGCAAGGAGACTGCCCACTGAGTGACTTTACTACACCCCCAGGCCTTACTAACTTGCCCAGGAGTGGGAGATATAGTGTTAGAAGGAAGACAAAGCAATAAAGAGACACTTTCAGAAAAGCAGGCACTGCAAAGACGAAGAGCCAGTCCAGCTGGAAGAGCACGTGGTGGGAGTGGCGTCCTCTCAGACATGATCCTCTGCAGGGCTCATGTGCTCAAAGTCACAGGTTCTCACCCAGGGTGATGATCTCCCACAGGGGGCATCTAGCAATGTCTGGAGACATTTTTGATTGTGACACGGTGGGGAAAGGGGGTTGCTACTAGCATGTAGTGAGCGGAAGCCAGAGAGGCCCCTAAACATTCTACGGTACATTGGACAGTCTTCCACAACAGAAAACTGTCTGGCTGCGAATGTTCATGGTTTCAAGGCTGAGAAACCCTGCTCTAAGCTAATGCAGACTTAGTCATGGGTGGTAGAAGGAGGCCCCTAGGTGGCTACACACCTCTGAGGGACAGCCTTCCGCTGTGGTGTTGCAAAGTCTCACGGTTGCACAAGGTCCCGGCGTCCTGCTCACTGGCGGGTCACCATTCACCACCTTGTACATCACATGTTCAACGTAGCTAGTTTCCCGCCTGTTCTCATTATGATAAATCAGGAAAAGTATTCTTAGAACACTGGAAAAGCAGAAGGGTTGCTCTCTACAGGGCAGCGGGGAGGGAGGTTGCCTCACTCCTAGAAAATGCCTTGTTTTTACCAAGAGGGCAGAGGGATGAGAGGAGCTGGAAGGACACGCTGAGGATCCGCGTCCAGACACATAAAACGTACCTCAGAGCCCCACAGAGATGCCGGGGAGGGCACTCAGTGCTTGGGATCAGAGCCACGTGGCCACTGGTTTCCAATGCCCCTTTGCTAGTATCTCGCTGCCGTGATTCCCTTGCCTTCATTTTGTGATCTCTCCCGATACTGCCGGCTGAGTGTCTTAGTTAACCAGCGCTCTGGCTTTTCTCCTTCCACTTTGATCTTCCTATCTCTGCCTGTCTCCTCTTTCCTGGCATGCCTGTGCTCTCGGGCTGTACCTCTGGTAGTGAATCTCTGGCTGCCCTGGACTCCTGCTGTGCACACTGCCCTGTGTGCAGTTCTGGATGCCCGCAGTTCCTTCTCAGTGTACCACCCGATCCCATGTGATCTCTTCACCATTTTCATGCATGCTGCCACCCCATGTGCAGGGCCAGCTTCATGGCACATCGCCTGTGTGCTTGCATAGGACTTCTTGATGAGTTTCATGCTCTGCGGCCACCATATTAAAATTGTAATAATTTCCTCTTTAAACTTGTATTTTGTAAGTGAATTCTGATACGACAACGTGGAAGGAGCAGAAACAGGAGATACGTGTGCCCATCCTTTCTTGTCACCCCTTTCACATGGAGCGTTGTCCATGAGCTCAGAATTCTGGTGTATTCATGATGTGTGGGAGTTCATGGAGCTTCTAAGTGACTACAAAGTGTGTTTTGTCTATGACTGAGTTAGCTGGGGAGGGGGAGGGACGCTGACAGCCCTGAGAGGCCACACTTTCCATTTGAGGACCAAAACTTGCTTCAAACACAAAGGCAGCAATGGTATTCTAAGAAACATATGACTGAGGAAACTTGGTTTGTCCTTTCTTACTCATGTTACTTCTTTGCATTTGCAAACAACTTACACTGAAAATGAAGACACAGAGAGAAAGGGAAAGATAAAGCAACCCATAGGCCTTTTTTTTTTTCAATTCTTCCTTACTTCTCAGTAAGCCAAAGATAGAGAGTGTTGATAGAATGTGCGTGTATCAGGACGGGCACGGTGGCTCACGCCTGTAATCCCAGCACTTTGGGAGGCCGAGGTGGTGGATCACCTGAGGTCAGGAGTTTGAGACTAGCCTGACCAACATGGTAAAACCCTGTCTCTACTAAAAATACAAAAATTAGCAGGGCGTGGTGCCGGGTGCCTGTAATCCCAGTTATTCAGGAGGCTGAAGCATGAGAATCGCTTGAACCCAGGACACAAAAGTTGCAGTGAACTGAGATCATGCCACTACACTCCAGCCTGGGGGATAGAGCGAGACTGTGTCTCAAAAAAAAAAAAAAATGTGCATTATTGAGAAGTGAAATGAAAGCATTGAATTAGTTTAGTGCAGCGTTTTCCACTGTTCTGATAAGAATGAAATATGCAAATTACATCATTTTGAACAATTTAGCATACAAATTAAATGCTCTTATATTTTCATTTAAAGCTGGCTTTGCACAATATAAAGATGAAAGGTAAGATTCATGCTAACAATTTAAAATTTTAATTTTCCTTTACTTAGACTGGCATTAAATAGCAAATAAGAATGATTTTAAAAGCCTTGTGACAAGTCAAAAGAGAGACTGCAGAAAAAAAAAGCAGCTTTTATTTTAGTACCTTTCACAGCAGAGGTTGTTGTTTTTGTTCCTGCTTTTTAAAAAAGGCTCCTACATTTTCAGTTTGTACTAGCAAACCTTTTAATGAAACAGTAAAGCAAGGTTCCTTATATTAAAATGGAGTCTTTTTTAATCTCCCAGTCTACATAGACCCAATTTTCATTTTAACAAGTTTCTCGGCTGGGTGCAGAGGCTCACGCCTCTAATCCCAGCACTTTGGGAGGCCGAGGCGGGCGGATCACCTGAGGCCAGGAGTTCGAGATCAGTCTGGCCAACATGGCAAAATCCTATCTCTACTAAAAATATAGAAATTAGCCAGGTGTCGTGGCACATGCCTGTCATGCCAGCTACTTGGGAGGTTGAGGCAGGAGAATCTCTTGAACCCTGGAGGCTGAGGTTGCAGTGCACCAAGATCGCACCACTGTACTCTAGCCTGGGCAACAGAGCAAAAACTCCATCTCAAAAAACAACAACAACAACCAAAAACAACCAAGTTACTCCCAAGTCTGCTGGACTTTGTTATCAGAAGGTCTTGTGAGCCGGGTATTTAGCTCTGCTGTGAGTTCAAAGCAACACAGGAATAAAGCACAGCTGCTGAACCCAGGTCCTCCCCTCTCATGATTATAGCTTGCTGTGGGACTCCGCCAAAATTGCATTGTGTGTTTATGGCATCTAAGAAATTCTTGAGAGTGGTATTGATCTACCAATTAAACACACTGGTATGTTTGGCCCCATGTGGCAGACAAGGAAAAGGGTTTGGTTTATATTTTCTCATGGGGAATCTTTTCTTTCTCATGCTTAACTTTTATTATTCACAGAGGTTTTCAAAGTATTGCCAAAGTCTATGAACACCATACTGGAGTCACCTGGACGTTCTGGACTTTCAGAGCTGCATGGGTGGTGTTTTACATTGTAGTGTTTTCTATCCAGTGTGGATTCATATATTTTAAATCATAAAAATTCACCAGCTTCCCTCTGCCCCTCCCAGCCTTTGTCACTGAGAACATAGGAGCACGTGGGTGACTGTCTGAGGCTTGGGCAAGGCCCTGGCTTGCCTGGGGCCCAGCTGCCCCTGCCCCTGTACCATCTTCCTTCTTCCTCCACTCAGGAACAAAAGGTCCCATGGTTCAGGCCATCTGGAGTTGGAGCTGTCATTTATAGTCACCCAAATGTGGAGGATGACCTACTTGTAAAAACATAGGAGATGGAATCAGAGAGGAGGAACAATATTCAGAACCATGAAAGAGAGAGAAAGAGGTAGAGTTTTGTGGCGAGAAAAGGGATGAATTGGCAGTGGGAGACTTGGGTTTTAGGTAGAGTGACTATGTAATTTATTAATCAAACTGGATTTCTTTTGAGAGCGACAGGGATTCCTATTGGTGATGGTACTGGGACAACAGGAGCACATAGGAACTGTCCTGGTGTGGCATGGCCACCATAGTTCTAGAGCACTAATCATCCAACTGTCAGCAAGTCACTTCACATCTCTGGGCCTCAACTTTTGAAGAAAGAGACAATCGGGCTACAATTTCCTTAGTCCTTTTACCACTAAAGACCTCTTGCTAATCTCTCTCCACAATCTTCCTGATTTGAAATTATCATATCCGTTAGGTACTGAGTGATATATAATGAGTGCAAATTCTGTCAATCAGAACTTTTGTCAGCATTGAAATAACCAGTTACTGCACCGTGTTCATACAGTTTTAGGCAAAAGAAAGCTTGACATTTTAATACACCTGTGAGTCCTATTTAAAGTACATTGAACCGTTCTGACACCATTTTTGAAAATGATAATAGCTTTTGAGTCCCCTCCAGTATCTTCACAGTCAATAGACATCAAAGTCTGGAGGTTGAAAGCCACGTTCCTGGATGATCTATTGGTTTATATCCAGTTCTAGACTTCTCTGATCACCTGATAATTTCAGTAGCTTGTGCTATAAAATACAGACAGAGAAAGATGATGGAAAATGAAAGAGGGCCTGCTGGGAGTCAGAAGCTGTAGTTCATTAATGTGGGTCTAGCAAGAGGGCCTGTATGAGGATGTTAGATGGGGAAATGTACCTTGGGGCAAATTTCTTCCTGGCTTAAGTCATCTTAATCCACACCTGGGAGAATTCTTAGGGTGTATTCACAACATTAGGAGATGAACAGGGAGCAGGAATGGAACAGCTGTGTAACAGCTACCTCTTTGCTTCTTTTCCACTCATATGAGCTCACTCTAGGGGGAAAATGGGCAGTCAAAAGCCCTCCACAGATCAATAACAGTGGGTAAATCTGAGGTCTGCAGAATCTAAGAGTAAAATAAATAAAGAACAGGCCTGCTGCCTGCTCCCATGGGTAGTACTAGCATTCTAGTTTCTACGGCAATAAGCTTGCAATGTGCTGAGTGGGGGCAGGGCCACCCACCACGTGGTGCCCGGGAATGCATGCGTTTGTGGGTGGATGGTTGTGACAATGACCAGAGGAGGACACCACTTACATTTTGTGCCCTGTTGTGTGCTGGAGACACTCCCAGAAGGAAGATTCATCCCACCCAAAATGTCAAAACCATCCCCACTGAGAAATGCTGGATACAAGAACGGGCCTTACATTCATACATATCAGGAATTATTTGGATCCTGTAACAGGGTTAAAATCATCCTGGACCACTTCCTGTGCTGCCAGACCCTTAGGCAGAGCACATTGATTCTATTTGCTCCTGGATAAAAGAAAAGAGCACAGGTCATCTCAGAAGGCACTGGGCAACCCACCCCAATCCTAACATATACTAAATTTTGGGCATAGGGATGGCTTCTCTTTTCTCTCAGACTCGACAGCATTGTTGAACCATTGTCTTCATTTACTTACAAGATGATTGGCATTGTCCTTCAAAGCAGAACAACTCGAGCTAAAGCTAAAGGCTAGTGTGCAGCAGCTGGGTGACCCTTCATCTCTGCTTTGCCTTCCATGCTAAGTGTTGACTTTTGCTGAGTCTGATTTCATTCATTTCAGCTAGACGTGTGTGGTGAATAAACTCTTTGCCAGTCTTCCCCTGGAATGGTTGAGTCAGCTCTGGTGTGAGTTAGTGGCCCCAGAGGGGAGCAGGCCAAGACGCCCTCTCCATGAGATACCTCCTAAAAGGAAAGAGGTCATTGATGACCCACAAAGGAGTCCAGGACCATAAATATTTCAGAATTCAGTTTTCTTAAAACCTTAAATAATGGAAAACATTTGCTTGTTTAAGCCTTTTAAGTCCTCCCATCTTTGGACTTGAGCCCCTGTGCCTGGCTGCAGAATTCCATGGTGAGGCACATGACATCATGTTCAGGAGGAATGCGCAGCACATAAAGCCTAGCCTGGGTCAGAGAGAAGTGCTAAGCTCTCAAGAGGGCCCTAAGACAAATACACAAATGTGGCCTAGCACATGTCAAACACCCGTGCAAGGGCAAACATCTTTATGACTTTGGTCCTGGGAAGGGAGACCCGGCCTGGGATTAGAATTTACAGCTGACAAGCTGCTGATGAGGCAGTAATGCCGTTCAGCGTGGGAATGGCCGCTTTGGGAACCGGGAGCTTAGCACACTAGGCTGCAAGTCTCAGAGTGAAGCCCAGAGGCAACTCCTTCACCTTGACTGGAATAAGTGAACTCACCCCACAACCTGTCCCCTGGGACCTTCCTCTGCCTTCCTTTGGAGTTATAGGCTTCCCTGCAGTTCTTTAGGGTTTTGACACACATGACAATTTAACATCAAGGGAATGCCCCAGTAGGGGAAAGAATATCTTTCTTGGCTATAAACATCACTCTGAAATTCTTCTCAATTGTAATGTTTTAAGATCACTTACAATGTGCCTGACCTGCCCTATGCAATGTCCCTACCATCTTAGAGCTTACAACTCATAAGCACGCTTACAGACGTCCTCCCTGATCCCCAGAGCTCCAGCCAGCTTCAGCATAGACGTCCCCTAGGGGGCATTTGACAATGTCTCGAGACGTTTTTTGATTGCCACAACTGGGTGGTGGGGGTGGCTGTTACTGGCATGTAGGGGATAGAGGCCAGGAATGCTTCTAAACATCCTATAATGCACAGGATGCCCCCACCCCCCAACAAAGAAGAATCCAGTCCAAGATGGCAATAGTGCTAAGCCTGAGCAACCCTGCACTGGGGGAGGCCTTGCCTCCGAGGAAGCCAAGAGGGAAATTATTTAGATTTGCACCATCCAGTGGAGCTTCCTGTCAGACAAGAAATGATCAGTATCTGTGCTGCCCGATGTGGGAGCTACCAGCCACATGTGGTTATTGAGTGTGTCAAATATGGCCAGTGTGACTGAGGAAGTGAGTTTTTTATTTTCTGTAATTTTAATTAATTAACTTGTAATGGTCCCTTGCAACTGGTAGCTACTCTGTCAGACAGCACAAGTCCATACAATGAGAGCTTAGAAGCACAGAGATCACCTGCCCCTAGTCAGATGTCCTTTCCACTGGTTTATGACTGAAAGTCCACAGTTAGACACTCCTTCTTTAGCTAAGACTTTAACCCGTATTTGTATGACATTATCTGTAGGAGGGAGATGAGTTTTAACTTGTAAAGAGCTGTTGCTAATTTAATATGACTAATGGATCTGAAAGATATTTTGGCGGGAACAGAGAGCACTAAGGGGCCTAGGGTAAAAAACAGGACCCCGTGAGAATGACCAGGGGGTAAGCCTGGGGAGGGGCTAACTAGGATGGGGGGAGGGGGGTGCGGGAGGGGGAGACATAGGCTAGAGATAGCAAAGGCAACTCACTGAGACTAGAAGCCAATTACTCAGCATTCTCATCAGACTCACGTCCGTGAAAACCAGAGCCAAAGAGTGCCAGAAAAGACAAGGTCTGTGACAAAGGGCAGCCTGTTTCCTGCTCTCTCTCCACCTCCTTGTGGTTCTTAGTCTAAGTCCCCAAGCACTGAAATATTTTGGTGCCTCCTCCCATGTATAAACCCAAATTAAAGTGATACTAAACCACAAAACATAAAATGATTTTTCTTTTTATCAATTATAAAATTCTGGATAAGTCCATGAAAGCCTCATTGTTCTGATTTCGGCTGGCACCCCAAGCAAGTAAGCACCTTGTTGTTAACCTAGCACTGCTTTAGGGTCTGAGTGTTAGGACTCTTTTCTTTGTAATCCATTGTTTATCTAGTCTATTGTGCAAATTTTCACAGATGGAATATTGTGAAAGATTCCAGAGAAGAAAGCCACTAACCTCACCTGGCAAGCTCCATCTACCCATGCTTCTAGAGACAGAAAAAAATAGCCGAAACAACTCAAACCAAACCCAAAACGCTCCTTCCTAAATGCTCTGCGGGGCTCAAATGTAAGCTCCTGCTAGTATCAGTTTTGGTGATCTCCACGGGGAACAATGGAGACTGATCTCAAACAGTGAGTTCACCAGAATTATGGCAGTGAAGGGGAACTGTGGTATAAGAATGGCTAAAACGATAAAAATTGTTCTGTCCAGAGAGGCGCAAGTTGAGAGAGATGTAGGGCTGAGAGAATAGATAGTTGTGAGCATTTACTCCTCCACAAATCAGGAGTTTTTCTGAAGCAACAGGGTGAGGAGGGGGTGATGGGTGTGGAGAGGAAGGTAGATAAATTTAAAACAGTAAACTAGTAAAAGGAAGTAGTATATAAAACAGTGTGGTGGTGGTGGGAGTGGGGAGGAGATATGACTTAAGAATCTTTTATCCCAGTGCTAAAGGGTGCAAAACTAAGAGTTCAAAAAAATGTTTAAGTGTAAAATGACAGTTCCATAACAAATTATTGACTGAAGAAACTAAAGATGTTTAAAGCTAATCTCATGAGATTAGCATAGGAAGGTGCTCCATCTCCTCCCCGAAACAACCCCTTGCCATTCTCCAAAATGCAACACTTAGTCCTGCCTGATCATGAGTCTTTGGGTTTATTTCATATGGCCACTCTTGTTGTGAAATAAGGTCAATGAAACCTCACGGGTAAGTTTGCAATTTACTGACATTTGACATAAGCAGCTTTTACGGGTTGGTGCTGAAACAAGCTGAGAAACACAATCCCTCCCTGGGTAGAACTGGGAGCTTTCCTGTGGCAGCAGCAAGCCCAGACATACGGGGGACTGGAGGGGAGCTGTAGTTCAAATGCAGTAATAGCTGTTTTTAAACTGATCCGCTCTAAGTCTTTGAGTGCAATGGCTGATTATTGGGTCAACAAACATGAAAAGCATTGTCATTGGCCCAAGTTTGAACCAGAAGCAGCATGTCTTTCATGAGCATTTAGGATGAAAGATGTAAGATTAGAAAAAAATGTTGGTAACAGTGAGCATCATTTGAGGGTCTTTGTAATGTGTGTTTTGCCCTGAGAGGAAAAGTAAGGCAAGATCTATGAAATGTCCTTGATCTTTTTGAAACCTAGAGTTGTAGGCCCTGCATTACCTTCATGTTTCCATTACAAGAGCTGCCAGGTTGGTTTTCCAATGAGCCTTTCAACTCTCAGCTTAATAAGACTGTGACCATGTGGTGCAGTGAACAATGGTTCAAGGACTACTTCACCGAGTGTGAATTTGACTACATTATGCCTATTCTTAAAACACTTACAATTCATCAATGGTTCTCCATTACCTCCAGGACTGGAAATCTCCTTGGTAGGATGTACCACTCTCTTCTCTTGCCTCACATTGAGCTACGTCCACTTCTCCAAATGCTCCATGTTCTCTTGTAACACCACAGCCTTACACATGCCATGCCCTCATTTTAGAATCATACATGCCTTCTCTGTGAAACCATCTTACTAAGCAGCTCTCAAATTAAATGCTCCTTTGCACTCTGTGCTTAACTTGTTTACAGCACACATCATGTTCTATTTAAGTGACCTCCTAACTAACCTGTGAGATTCCAGAAGCTGGGGGAAGGTGCTCTAGAACTGAGCTTTCTGCTAGCTGCTGAGAACATGCAGGCAATGGCACGTTCTCAGCATCTAGCGCCATCCCAGGCACAAGTGGGGCAGAGGTAGATCTGTGCTTGACGACTGAATGGATGAGTTTCAGTGAACAGTGAATGATGGGGAGCTTTTCAACAAAGCCACACCCCATGTTTTTCTCTTCAGCAGAATAAATGCTGCATAGAAGCAGTTAATAGTCCCCCTTACGTCAGCTCGGTGCATAGATATATGAGAAGTCCTACGGTTTCCCATAAGCCAAATAAGACAAAGTAAAAGTAGTAATGTTCCATACACTTCAGAAAAATGAAGGAAGGAAGAAGGAAGGAAGGAAGGTAGGAAGGAAGAAGGAAGGAAGAAGGAAGGAAGTAAGGAAGGAAGGAAGGAAGGAAGAAGGAAGGAAGGAAGAAGGAAGGATGGAAGGAAGGAAGGAAAGAAGGAAGGAAGGAAGAAGGAAGGAAGGAAGAAGGAAGGAAGGAAGGAGGAAGGAAAGAAGGAAGGAAGGAAGGAAAGTAAGGACAGTTTTCCCATGAGTCTACTGTCAGTGAAAGATATTATTTAAATAGTACTTTTTTCTGAGGCTTTGTCCATGAGCACAAAGAAGAAAGTGAAATATATTGGATTCCATCCATGAGATTAAAAGAGGAACATCTTTTAGTTCTAATCAATCAAAAGACACAGGTTGTGTTTCAACCAGAAGCCATTTCTGAAGAGGCACAGGAGCGTAGGAGATTTGCGTTAGGCAATGGAAACCAAACTGAGCCTGACATGAAAGCCTGGGTTAATTAGTCAGTTTCTTTCCTAATATCTCCCCTAACATTGCCTTTTAAGTTTTTGGAAATGAATATGCTTTATTATTCACCTCAGCTGGATTGATTGTACCTCACAGATATTGACTCCTTTTGCTCTTCCTCCTCTCACTGTGGAAAGACTGAGCAGAGGAAGTGCTCGGACAGGCATGCGCTCCCAGAATGTAAGAAAGCCATCAGGTGAGTGGCAGGTGCAGAGACCACAGCCAGGGCCACACAGCCTGGAGAGGGCCTCCCTCCTGGCGGGGAAGGCTGTCTCTACTTGCTCCTCTCCAAGAATGCTCATCAGGTGTGGCTGGGGGTTTTGGCAGCCTGCAGCTGTGTTTAGGAGGGCATTTGCTTTATCTACCACATCCTTTGAGGATTTCATTGCAGGCCATTTTTATCCACTTTAATGAATGCTCTGGCAGCTTGTGAACGTGGGGCTGTGTCTGCATGCCCTGAACAGTGATTATGTTCACCGTTGTTGAGGTTGAATGTAATATATATTCACGGATCCTTCTGCCACCTCCTTTTCACAGAATGGACCCTCCAATTCTGGCCAAAACAAGAAGAAAGCTGTAAAAAGAAGGGCTGTAGTCCAAAAGTTGGGGTCGCTCAGTTTTTTTCCTTTCCCTCATACCCCATCAGCTAATTAATCACCTCCTACTGCTATTTATAATTCCTTCACAGTTTTCAAATCTGTCTTCTAGATTAGCTAAATAAATATATATAGTACATCAACCAAAAATCAAGTTCTATAAAGTTACTAATAGGGAAATATATAAAGTGGAAAAAACTGTTTATAAAACAGTTTGAGTAAATGACTATATATGCACATAGATATGATTTTGAAAAGAACTTCATAGGATACACAAACATTAATAAGAATGCTTATTTCTGGATAATTAAGGGGTGATTTTGTTGTATTCCTTACACATTTTAACTTTTTTAATCCAAAATTTTTTACAGTGAGTATGTATTATCTTTTGTCATCTGAAAAAATAAAGAAGTTAAAACAGAATTAACTGAATTTGTACAAATAGGAGAAGATAAGGGTGCCCCTGTTTTCTCTATTCATGCCACCACTATCACAGTTTAGACTATTGGTCATAATTTTTTTCTCACCTGCAAAAATCTCCTTGCCTGTTATTTTCTCTTCAATTTCTTTCCCCATTATTCATTCTCTCTGAAAATACTAGGTTGGAGCAAACGTAATTGCATTTTTGCATTGTTGGAATTTGCTGTTTGATATTGGAATACATTCTTAAATAAATGTGGTTATGTTATACATCATTTTAATGAGCATTTCTCGCTTTATGTTTTTTTGCTATGATTCATTACTTGCTGTTTATTTTATGTTTATTTTAGACTATGGAAATGATGTCAAACAAAAAGCAAATTGAAGCAAATTTTTAATTCGAGTTCAAAATGAGACATAAAGCAGCAGAGACAACTCGCAGCATCAACAACACATTTGGCCCAGGATGTACAGTGCAGTGGGGGTACAAGAAGTGTTGCAAAGAAGACGAGAGCCTTGAGGATGAGAGTGTAGCGGCCAGCTATTGCAAGTTGACAACGACCAACTGAGGGCAATCATTAAAGCTGATCTTCTTACAACTACATGAGAAGTTGCCAGAAGAACTCAACATCCACTATTTTACCGTCCCTTTGGCATTTGAAGCAAATTCAAAGGGTGAAAAAGCTCGATAAGTGGGTGCCTCATGAGTTGACTGAAAGTAAAAAATATCACCGTTTGGTGATGTTGTCTTTTCTTATTCCATACAAGAACAATGAACCGTTTCTTGATCAGATTGTGACATGCGATGAAAAGTAGATTTTATACAGCAACCAGTGATGGTCCATGTATACAATGGTCATGGTCACTGTGTGGTGATCTGCTGCCAGTCTGATCCACTACAGCTTTCTGAATACTGGTGAAATCACTACATCTGAGAAGTCTGCTCAGCAAATCAATGAGACGCACGGAAAACTGCAATGCATGCAGCTGTCATCGGTCAACAGACAGGGACCAATTCTTCTCCACAACAATGCCCGACTGCACGTCATACAACCAATGCTTCAAAAGTTGAACCAATTGGGCTACAAAGTTTTGCCTCACCCACCATATTCACCTGACCTGTCGCCAACCGACTATCATTTCTTCAAGCATCTCAACAACTTTTTGCTTCCACAACCAGCAGTGTGCAGAAAATGCTTTCCAAGAGTTCGCTGAATCCCAAAGCATAGATCTTTATGCTACAGGAATAAACAAACTTATTTCTCATTGGCAAAAATGTGTTGATTGTAATTGTTCCTACTTTAATTAATAAAGATGTGTCTGAGCCTAGTTAAGAGGATCTAAAATTCAGAGTCCCAAACCACAATTCCTTTTGCACCAATCTAATATCTTTCAAAAAAGGATATCTGACCAAGTGACTCCTCTAAATCTTCCAGGGTTTCCTGGAGGATAAAGAAGTCCCAAATCCTCAGGCTGAAAATAAGATCGTTCAGAAGCTCGTCTGCACCTGAGATTTACTTCCAACTCCTGTCTCCATTCCTGGTAACCAGGAGTCTGTCTGGGCTCCCTCGCTTAAGACATGACATGCCCCAGGACTCCCTTTTCCCTCCTCACCTCCCCCTGCCCTCACCTCCCTCGGAGTCAGCCTTCCACAGTCAGCTTTTATGATACTTCTCATAGGACACCTTTCTCGGCATCGCCAGGTGGAGTTAAGGCTTTTCTTTCTGCCTTGGTCACGGCTCTACATTTACTATAATATATTGATATAATTACAGCCATGTGCCACTTGACCATGGGGAAATGTTCTGAGAAATGTGTTGTTAGGTGATTTTGTCATTGTACAAAGCGCATAGAGTGTACTCACACAAACCCAGATGGTACAGCCTACTACTCATCCAGGCTATTTGGTCTAGTCTATTGCTCCTAAGTTACAAAAGTGGACAGCATGTCACTGTGCTGAATATTGTAGTCAATGGCAACACCATGGTAAGTATTTGTGTATGTAAATACTTCCTATCTAAACATAGAAAATGTTCAGTAAGAATATGGATATAAAAGGTAAAAAGTGGCACATCTGTATAGAGCAGTTACCATGACTGGAGCTTGCAGGACTGGAAGTTGCTCTGGGTGAGTCAGAGAGTGAATGTGAAGGCCTAGGATATTACCATACACTACCGTAGACTTTATAAATACTGTACACTTAGGCTACACTACATTTATCAAACAATTTTTCTTATTCCAATAATAAATTACCCTTAGGTTACTATAACTTTTTTTTACTTTATAAACTTAAGAAAAATTAAAACTTCTTTACTCTTTTGTAATGAAAAAGAAAGACACAAGAACATACATTAGCCTAGCCCTACATGGCGTCAGGATCAGCAGTATTGCTGTCTTCCACCTCTACATCTTGCCGTGCTGGAGGGCCTTCAGGAGTGATGACACAAAGGGACCTGCCATATCCTAGGATGCCTTCTTGGCTGGGCACGGTGGCTCACGCCTGTAATCCCAGCACTTTGGGAGGCTGAGGCAGGCGGATCACTAGGTCAGGAGTTTGAGACCAGTCTGGTCAATAGTTGAAACCTTGTCTCTACTAAAAATACAAAAATTAGCCTGGCGTGGTGGAGCGTGCCTGTAATCCCAGCTACTCGGGAGGCTGAGGCAGAAGAATCGCTTGAACCCAGGAGGCAGAGGTTGCAGTGAGCCGAGATCATGCCACTGCATTCCAGCCTGGGTGACAGAGTGAGATTCTGTCTCAAAAACAACAACACAACCAAAACAATGCCTTCTTCTGGAATACTTCCCGAAGAACCTGCCTGAGACTATTTTAAAGTTAATTTTTGAAAGTAAGGAGAAAGTGTACACTCTAAAGTAATGACTAAAAGTATACTATAGTAAAAACAAACTAGTAACATAGTAATTCACTATCACTATCAAATATTATAGACTGTACACGATTGTATGTGGTGGCAATGCAGTAGGTTTGTTGACACCAGCATCACCACAAACATGTAAGTAATGCGTTGTTCTGTGATGTTAGGATGGCTACAATGCCACTAGGTGATAGGGAATTTTCAGCTTCATCATAGTCTTGCGGGACCTCGGTCCTATATACAGTCTGTCATTGACTGAAGCATAGTCACTTGGTGCATGTCTGCATTAATTTAAGTGTCTTTTCTCCAACTGAAGGGCAGGAGGATGTTCTGTCCAGCTCCTTCCCTGGCTCTCAGTGCAGCATCGGGCATCAGTAGGTGTTTAATAAACATTGTTGCGTGCATATGCCTTTAGCTGGCATGGATGGGGAGGGAAGAGCAGGGGATGTGAGTTTTGTTTCATGGATTTATTGCTCTAACAAGCTGTTGTTCTTAGCTAATCAGGTTTAAGCTCTCTTCTTTCCTCAGAGGAGAGTAATGCATTAAGAAATATTAAGGTATTCAATCATACCAGTGTGTACTCACTTTATACATCTGGGGCATGAAGAGATGCATGTTACTACCTGTGCCTCATAGACACATAGCGAAATACCCGCCCTCAGTAAGCAATTTAACTCTGGGTAAGTGTCCCTCAGTGTCATGAATTGAGTGCTGTCCCCTCCAGATTCTTATGCTGAAGTCCTAAGCCCCAGTGCCTCAGAATGTGATCTTATCTGGAAATAGGGTTGTTGCAAATGTAATTAGTTAACAAGAAGTCACTAGAGCACACCCCTAATCCAATGTGACTGGTGTCCTTATAAAAGTAGAACATTTGGACATAAACACACATGTGCACAAGGACAGTGACATATGAGAATGAAAGCAGAGATTAGGGTGATGCCTCTACAAACCAAAGAATGCCAAAGATGGCCAGCAAACACCCGAAGTTAGGAGAGAGCCATGGGTTCTCCCTTGCAGCCCTCAAAAGGAGCCAACCCTCCTGGCATCCTTGATCTCAGACTTTTAATCTCCAGAACTGGGAGACAATAAATGTTTGCTGTTTAAGTCACTCAGTTTGTGTGTGTGTTTTTTTTAAACAACAGCCCTAGCAAACTAATACTCTCGGGGATCCTTAAGTGAAGCATGAGAAAGAAGCCACTTTCTCCTAAATCTCCCTTATTGAACTATCATTTTGAAAGCCATCATCTGGGATGATTCTGGAGCCCTTTGCAAATGGGAAAGGAATGGATGTATTCCAGCTCTTTTAAAAATTAAATTAGGCCAGGCACGGTGGCTCACGCCGACAACCCCAGCACTTTGGGAGGCCAAGGCAGGCGGATCACGAGGTCAAGAGATCAAGACCAGCCCTGGCCAACATGGTGAAACCCTGGCTCTACTAAAAATACAAAAATTAGCTGGGCGTGGTGGTGTGTGCCTGTAATCCCAGCTACTCGGGAGGCTGAGGCAGGAGAATTGCTTGAACCTCGGAGGCAGAGGTTGCAGTGAGCAGAGATTGTGCCACTGCACTCCAGCCTGGTGACAGAGAGAGACTCTCTCTCTCAAAAAAAAAAAAAAAAAAAAAATTAAATTATGGTTGTTATTTTCTTTTTTCCTATTCTTTTTTAATTTTTTCAAGTGAAAAATAAAACTATCTGAATCTAGGTGCATATAGAAATAAATTCAAAAGATATAGACTGAAACATAAGTCTCCTGTTTATCTTTATCTTCAGTCCCAGCTATCCAATTTCCCTCCCCCACAGGCATCCTTTGTGTGTACAACCTTATGTATGTACAAATGTATATTTCATTTTTCTCATAATTGTCACACACTATACAATTATCTATATATTGCATTTATCACTTTATTATAGACATTGGAGATAACTCGCTATTACAATATCAAACATACCTCATTCTTTTTGATGACTGCATACTATTTCTTTGATGGATGTATTTTCTGCCCATTTGAAATACATTCTCAGCTGACTTTCTCAATCAAAACAAACAACATTTCCAAGGTAATCACTTCTCAGTCTGGATGAGGCTGAGCCTTTCCACTGCTCTCTCCCCCATTAAATAAATGGATACTCTTTTTACCTGAGGTTGTTGGATATGCCTCAAACTCTATGAAAACCTATTTTCTCATGTTTTATACAGGTGTGGCAAAGCAGAGCAGCTTATGTCTGTTGTGCAACTGGTGCATCCTGCCCCACTAGATCATATTTCACCAAGTTTTTCTCCTCTGATGAACTATGCTAAAAATGATCAATTGGATACATGTTATGCCAGATGCAATGTGAGACAACATAGATTCATCACAACCTTTGATTAGTGTATTGATTGCCTTCCTGTGACCTGTGGGCCATTATTCACTTTCTCAATTCTGCTGCACTGAGATTTCAGGACTTGCCTGGGTTCTCTCTATTGGCTTTTCTAGAACCTTTCCTAAATTCTCATAGAAGCAACTGGGAAATGCTTCTTGTTAAACAAGACTGTGCTTGCATTTGTCATCTAATTTCCAAAAATAAGTTAATAAAGCCATTCAGCTGTACGGTAATGATATCCTCCTACTTCATATGGTTGATTCCAAATGTGAGCTTAAGGGGATAATAAATAACCATGTTGAACTCGTAATTTTTCACTTTGAATTTAAGAAGCTCTTTAAACATTAGTGATGGCCGCAAGTTCAGGTGACCTTCAGAATTCCCTTCCCTTTCCACAGTCTCTGTATCTAATCCATTCTTCAAACCCTAACTCATTGTCTCTCAATAGTCTTCAAAGATCTCCTCAGCCTGAATGAATAATGCCTCAGCCTTCCCTCCTTATGCAAGAGCTGACAGTATGGACCTCTACTTGGCTCTTATTTCCTTCAGTCTTGTCTTTGAGATAGTTTTTCTATGCCAGCTGCACATATCTCTTGAGAATCAGAATTGAGTGTGGTACCCTTTATTCACAGAGCAGACCAAGGTCAATGTCCACAGGGTAAAGTAATAATCATCAGACATTCAGCCTCTCAGATAGTAATAGTTAACATTTGTAGAACGCTTACTTCATACGCACTGGGTATCATTTAGAGAATTTTACAGGAATTATCTCATTTAATTGTCATAATATCTTTTACATAATAGGTATTCTTATTATTTCCATTGTATAGAAATAAAGAAAGACAGTTGAAGTCACTTGCCTAAAGTCACACAGCTAATCAGGCTTTAGATGATGTGATCTTCCACACTAAGGTACCTGTCTGCTAGTGAGCCCCAAATTCTAGGAAATGGATAAAAACTCAGCCATCGACCTTGAATAATTCAGAATTTTAATTAGATTTTCAAGTTTAGTCAATAGATTTTCTCAATGGCCTTCTAATTCAGCACGCTGCTTTTGTCCTGGAGGTGTTTCCAAGAGCTAGGGTGATCCTGTTAAAACCCAAATCAGTTCTTGGCCCCAAACTTTCCAGTGACTTTTCATCTCACTAGAGTAAAAGCTAGAGTTCTGATAATGGCCTATAAAATCAAACAGTGTCTTTCCCACCACCATGCCTCTCTGACCTCTTGTCCTACTCTCTCTGTCCTTAGCTCCTGTGCTCAGCCATGTGGCCTCCTTACCGTTCTAAGCCAGGCATGCTTCTGCCTCCAACCCTTTCCATTGACGTCCTCCTGTTTGAAACTCTCTTTCCCTAGTTAGTGATCCCATAATCTTCTTTGTGACCTAAGGGACACTTTGTCACCTAAGTGACCTAAAGGGACACTTCTCAGGCTACTGACTGTGATGGAATAACTAGTTTCAGACTATTTCGTCCCCTGTAAACAATTAGAAAACAGGACAAGGTATGTGAAGCAAGATAGTTTTCAGACAATGGAAAATAAACCACACCAGACTGCAAAAATGGGGAGATGGGAGTGTGAGGTGAGCCCCACAGTAGTCCAGCTGTCTGCCTGGAGACTTGAGTTTGAGCAGAGCACAAGTCTCTTGCTAGGCTGAAGAGGCAGGGATCAGAGTTTGAGGTAACTGAAATAGCTGGAATCTGTTCAAAGAGAAAGTCCTAAAAGTCCGTGCATGCATGTGGGAAGCCCCTCCATGGGTCCGCGGCTGAGGGCTTGACTGTATATGTGCAGGCAAAACCATCTGAGGCTTGCCAGATGTCAGCTGCTATGAGGTTGAGACTGAAACAATATAACAGAGGTTGAGCAGTTCTGGGGGTAAATATGCAAGCATTTAGATTAAAACTAAAATTGAGTTCCTCAGTCACACTAGTCACATTGAAGTATTCAATAGCCACATGTGGCCAGCAGCTGTCCTATTGGATGGTGCAGACACAGAACACTTTCTTCATTGCAGGTACTATTGACGAGGGCTGAGCTAGAGCTTCTACAATGTAACATTCACAATGCCCAGTATTCAAAGATGAATCACTAGACATAGAAACCAACAAAAACCATACAAGAATAATGTAATCCATAGTAAAAAAATAAAAGCAAAGGAAAAATAAAAGCAAAGGAACTAACACGGACCAAATGTTGGATTTAGAAAATAAAAACATTAAAACATATATATTTTACAATATATAGTCAAAATAGTCAAAATATATATTAATTAATTAGAGAAAAATAGTCCTAAGTGGTGAGTAAATGAGGAATTTTTAGTAGATAAATGGGAACCATGAAAAGAAACAAATGGAAATTCTAGAATTATGTAATTCCTGAAATGAATCACTCACCAGAGGAGCTTGATAGCAGGTGGAGATGACAGAAGAAAAAGTGAAGTTGGAGACATAACAGTAGAAAATATCAAATCTGAGGAACAGAAATAAAAAATATTAAGGAAAAATGAACAAAGGGTCAAAGACTTGTGGAAAAATATCAGACAGTCTAACTTACGTGTGTTTGGTGTCCCAGAAGGAGAAGAGAGAGAGAGAGAGAGAGAGAGCAGAAAAAAATATCTGAAGAAATAGTGGCCAAGAGCTTCCCAAAATTTAAAAAAATGACTTAAAAATCCACGAAGCCCAAGCAGGATGAAGATAAAGGAAGCCCCACATAAGACATCAGTCAAATGACTGAACACTAAAGATAAAGGTAGAATATTAAAAGCAGCCAAAGAAAAAGACACATACAGGGGAACAAAGTTAAGAATTACTAATAATTCTCATCAGAAACAGTGGAGGCTAGAAGACAAGGAGCATTGAAGTAAAAATCCTTTTCACACAGAATTCTATACAAATTGAATAAAAATAGGCTTCAAAATCAAAGGTGAAATGAAGACATTTTTAGATAAGCAAAATCTGAGAAGATTCATCATAAGCAGGTCTGAACTACAGACAATGCTAAAGGATGCTCTTCAGTATAAAGAGAATAGTACCCGGAAGAAACCACACAAAGAATGAAGAGTATTAGAAACAATATGTAACTGAGTAAACAAATTATAAAGCATTCATACAATAGACTCAGTAATAAAAAAAGTGACTGATAAATGTGGTAACATGGCTTAAACTAAGCAAAGGAAGCCACATTCAAAAGACTTAACATGCATAGTTGCATTTATATTAAATTCTAGGACAGGAAAAACTAACCTATTATGATGTAAATAATATCTGTGGTAGCTCGAGTGGGAGTAGGAGACTAACTATGAAAGAGAAAGAAGACGTTTCAAGGAAATGGAAACTTTCTATAGCTTGATTAGGGTAGTGGATGTATACATTAGTCAAAAGCCACTCATCTGTACACTTAAAATGTGGGAATTTTACAGAAGATAAATTATACCATGGTAACACTGGTTGAGAAAAAAAATAAAAACCCTTAAAAAAGGTAACTGTGGCCCAGTGCGGTGACTCACACCTGTAATCCCAGCCCTTTGGGGGGCTGAGGCGGGTGGATCATGAGGTCAGGAGTTCGAGACCAGCCTTACTAACGTGGTGAGACCCCGTTTCTACTAAAAGTACAAAAAACTAGCTGGGTGTGGTGGCATGCACCTGTAATCCCAGCTACTCAGGAGGCTGAGGCAGGAGAATCGCTTGAATCTGGGAGGCAGAGGTTGCAGTGAGTGGAGATGGCGCCACTGCACTCCAGCCTGGGCAACAGAGGGCGGCTCCATCTCAAAAAAAAAGAAAAAAAAAGAAAACAGAAAAGTACCTTCTCAATGAGGCTTTCCCTGAGTACCCTGTTTAAAACTACACCCCACTACTCCACTACTCCCTAGCACATATCTCTGTCTAACACACTGCATATTTTTGTCTTGCTTTATCTTCCCTCCTAGAGTGTAACTTCTATGTGGGCAAGAACTTTTGCCTGTTATGTTCAGAGCTGTGGACCATACCAAGAACAGTGCCTAGCACATAATGCATGCTCAATACATTTACATGAATGAATGAATAAAGGAATATATGAATGAATGAATTTACCTTCTTTACTGTTATCAGATGTAAGAGGAGTAGACAGGCTAAAATCATACTGTACTAATATGCTGTGAAACTCAAGACACCAGATTTTAGTCTAATTCCAATTTACAGGGCGAGAAACCCAAGTAAAAGGGTATTAAACATAGACTAAATACATGGGCCAACAGTTGGCATGCTATGTAAGGTGCTTCATCTAGGCTCTCGGGTGAACTCTAGATGTTTACAATAAAGGTAACCAGATATTTGTCTGTACTTTATCCATTGGAAGATAGGGGTGTTTTAGGGAATTAGGATAAGGGGGAGAGAAGTGAAGTTATTTCTCAAGAGACAGGGTGAGTAGGCTGCTATCTATCACCAAGCAAGCCACTACATTCAGGCCCCTTTTAAGTTCTCAGGGAATTCGTAAGTATCAACTCTTAGGTGTAGTGGGCTCATGACACTTGGGTTGCACATATCTCTGGCTACAAAAATGTGCTGATAAGAACGCGTGATAGACATAATATTCTAACATGAATGTGAGCGCAATTCCACAGAGTTAGAAATCTCACATAGCATCGAATTCCAGACAGTTACAAAAATTCACCTCGTCCACTCTGTTGGAAAGTCCCCGCTATTGAAGATGTTTATCCTGGAGAAAGAAAGCACCTTCAAAGTGGTGAAAGGCTCAGATAGGAGTGGGGACAAAATATAGCAGCATCCCATGGCAACACATTCCTGTCCTAAGCATCACACTCTTCCAAAGAAAAGATCAAGCTGCATTTAAATTTCAGGTGGGGCATGTTTATTTCAGGTAAGCAGTCGATAAAATAAGATTCCAACCTACAAAGTCATGTGGATGACTCTGCAGTGTGTGACCTGAATGCCACCTCCTTCGGGGCAAACTCCAGCGGATGGCTGATCTCTATTGCACTTAGATGGCACAGCACATACTTTAGCATGTAACTACAACCTGCTTCGTGCTGTGTCCGGGTTGTTAGCTAGCACTGCACCTCTCCTCCCCTGTCCATCATGAGCATCAGCCTCTCCAGCCCTGATGTTCAGAACACAGCTACCTTATCTCCTCATTGCTTTTATCACTAAAAAACCCTTTCATTTATTGTTTTTCCATCTCTCCTTCTTTTCCCCTACTCTCCACCCACTATAGAGTCAGTATTCAAGAAAACTGGAGATTGGGAATCAGGTGTGGAAAAGAGTCGGGAGTACTCATACTTCTCATTCCAAGTCCTTCCGATGGTTAAAATTATAAATGCCAGTAGTTGACCCTTTCGATACAAAGGAAAGGAATTTGGGGGAATTCTTGTGGAAGTAGAGAAGGTATTATGGAAGAAAGGTATTTTTGTAAGATCTTGTCTAGAATAGGGTGGCAGAGAAGGGGGCTTAGAAAGAGGGACCGGGGTGAGGCAGGATGAGAAGGGGGCTGAGAGTAAGAGATAAAATAAACTTAGAGATTTTTAGAGAAGAAGGAGGAAGAAGAAATCCACCCATGGGAATATTGAAGATAACTCAGCAGGGAAGAGCTGGGGCTGGGGAATGAGAGATGAAGATGAGCTGATCTAATGCTTTAAATCTGAGCCAAGAAAACTGAGTGACAAGGAACGGTGACATCTGTGACTTATTTTGACAGTGTCTTGCTTTGGGCAGTGTGAGGGAGTGTCAGGGTTTTGAGTTACTTGTACATGGAGCTGTCTTGGTTCTCAGGACGGCAGTAGAAGAGATGGAGCATCAAGCAAGACAGCAGGTGAGAGAGAGAGAGTGCGTGTGTGTGTGTTTGTGTGTGTGTGTGCGCTACATTTGAACACCTTAAAGGAGACTCGCCTCCTGCCAACTATGTATGGAGCCAGGATCTCCCCACATCCCAATGCTGTGATAGCCACAGGGGATCATGGCTTCACATCCAGGGGGAACCTTAGATTATACAAGATGGGACCCGCTCTTAGCTCTCCTGTCTTCTGCCACCAAGTTTCCAAAGAGACTTCCTGGAGGAGGAATGATCTTTTCACCCTCATCAACACTGGTAGAGGACTTTTCTCTGAGTAGAAAGTACGTGACACATCATGCATGCATTGGTTGCAAACACCAATACAGTAGGAAGTAAAGCAGCATTTTAGCTGAGATCAAAGGCCAAGTCGGTGTGAGAGATAGAGCATAAACAATTTCCAAGCTTATCTTGTACCACCATTCCCTGGCTCATGCCTTGCAGGCCAACTGGCCTTCTGGCTATTCCTCAAACACAACTTCTGCACCTGCTCTGTTTGCATAAAAGCTCTGATCTCAGACCTCCAGGTACTCTGCCTCCAGGACCTCCCTATGTAAGGCATCTCCTACAACACCATGTCTCATTTTTAGGTTCTTCATGGCACTTGTCACTCTCTGACATGGTCTAGTGTGTTTATTTATTTCTTTGGCTTCTTTGTGTCTCCACCATTAGCATATGAGCTGCATGATAACAGGGATCTTGTCTATTTTCTCCAGCACTGGGGACAGTGTCTGGCACACAGAAAGTGCTCAGTAGATTCTCTTTGAATGAACAAACATGGCTGTGAATGTAATATTTGTACCTCTTATGTTCCATGGAAGGGCTTTGTTCTGCACCAGGTACTGATCCAGTAGATTCTCCCAGTCCTACTATTCCACGTCATGATGGTGGCAGCCCTTAACTAACTAAAGAATGTGGGAGACCAGTGCTAACAGTTCAAGACCCAGTCAAAAGAGCAATGCTGTTAATTAAGGGAGCGAATGTCTGTGGTTCGTTTTCGTTGTGTTGTTATAAGAAGGTTGGAGGCCCCCCCAGGTGAGTTGAAAGCCCTCTCTTTACTGGGTAAAATAAACCCAATTATGATGGATACACTAGAATTCACAGGCAAAGATGGCTTGGCTCTGTCTTTGATTCATCTCCATAGTTTCTGTTTGAGGCTGGCCTGGACTCTTGTCGGGGAAGGAGGGGTCTGGGGAGGACTGGAGTTATAGATAGGATCTGGACTGGCTGCTGGCTGAGCAGCCACTTTCAACTTTTCAAGGCTCTTGACTTACTTTGATCACTCAGCCAGTAGCTGCTCAGGGCAGGAACCCTGAGTTTGTGCTTAGCAGGGTCCCGGCTCATGGGCACCCATGTGGAGAGGATGTGCAAACCTCTTTTCTCTGTGGGAGCTCACGCTCAGCTGGCTTCGGCCCAGAGCATCTTAGTCAGGACTGGCCTGAAAGTTGTGTTGCGAAAGGTCAGCCAGCTTCTCCTGTTACCTGTTCCCCAAACTCCATTTCTATGCTCCGACCCTTTCCCCTCATCCTTCATGTATCCCCATGGGCTAAGAGGCCCCAAAGCACAGCTCACCAGCCTGCTCTCCTCAACCCTCCCCACCGTCCCCTCCACTCTCCAGCTTCACCTCAGATCCTTGTGTTTCCACCAGAAGAGCAGGCCCAAGAGGTGCGGAGTGGAGAGGAGCACTGGGGTACAAAGATTGGATGTCTGGCCACTTCTTTTTATCTTCATGAGCTGCAACTTTGGGCAAGTCACTTCTCTCTGAGACTCAGTTTCTGTATTTATAAATCTGGGATAAAAATCCCCAGCCTACTACAAACCAAAAAAGGCCCAGGACCAGATGGATTCACAACCAAATTCTACCAGATGTACAAAGAAGAGCTGGTTGCATTTCTACTGAAACTCTTCCCAAAAATTGAGGGGGAGTGACTCCTCCCCAACTCGTTCTATGAAGCCAGCATCATCCTGATACCAAAACCTATCAGAGACACAACACGAAAAACAAAACAAAACAAACAAACAAACAAAAATAACCACTTCAGGCCAATATCCTTGATGAACATTGATGCAAAAGCCCTCAACAAAATACTAGCAAACCTTATCCAGCACCCATCAAAAAGCTAATCCACCACAATCAACTAGGCTTTATCCCTGGGACGCAAGGCTTGTTCAACATACGCATATCAATAAATGCAATGGATCACATAGACAGAACTAAAGACAAAACCCATGTGACCATCTCAATAGATGAAAAAAAGTTTTTCAATAAAATTCAACATCCCTTCATGTTAAAAACTCTCAACAAACTAGGTACTGAAGAAACATACCTCAAAATAACAAGAGCCATCTGTGACAAACTCACAGCCAGCACATCACTGAATGGGCAAAAGCTGGAAGCATTCCCCTTGAAAACTGGAGCAAGACAACGATGCCCTCTAACACCACTCCTATTCAACATAGTATTGGAGGCTCTGGTCAGGGCAATCAAGCAAGAGAAGAAATAAAGGGCATCCAAATAGAAAGAGAGGAAGTCTATCTCTGTTTGCAGATGACATGATCCTACAGCTAGAAAACCCCATAGTCTCTGCCCAAACACTCCGTGAGCTGATAAGCAACTTCATCAAAATTTCAGGATACAAAATCGATGTACAAACGTTACTAGCATTCCTATACACCAACAACAGTCAAGCTGAGAGCCAAATCAGAACACAATCCCATTAACAATTGCTGCAAAAAGAATAAAATACCTAAGAATACAGCTAACCAGTGAGGTGAAAGACTTCTACAATGAGAACTATAAAACACTGCTCAAAGAAATCAGAGATGACACAAACAAATAGAAAAACATTCCATACTCATAGATAGAAAGAATCAACATCATTAAAATGGACATACTGCCCAAAGCAATTTACAGATTCAATGCTATTCGTATCAAACTACCAATAACGTTCTTCACAGAACTAGAAAAAACTATTTTAAAATTAGTATGGAACCAAAAAAAGAGTCTGAATTGCCAAAGCAATCCTAAGTAAAAAGAACAAAGCAGGAGGTAACACACTACCCAACTTCAAACTATACTACAGGGCTACAGTAACCAAAACAGCATGGTATGAAAACAGACACATAGGCCAATGGAACAGAATAGGGAGCTCAGAAATAAAGCCGTTCATCTACAGTCATCTGATCTTTGATAAAGTTGATGAAAACAAGCAACAGGAAAAGGAGTTCTGTTCAATAAAGGTGCTGGAATAACTGGCTAGCCATTTGCAGAAGATTGAAACTGGATCCCTTCCTTATACTATATACAAAAATCAACTCAAGATGGACTGAAGACTTAAATGTAAAACGCAATACTATAAAACCCCTGAAAGACAAACTAGGCAATACTATTCTGTGCTTAGGAACTGGCAAAGATTTCATGACAAAGATGCCAAAAGCAATCTCGACAAAAGCAAAAATTGACGAATGGAATCTAATTATACTAATGAGCTTCTGCACAGCAAAAGGAACTATCGCCAAAGGGAACAGACAGCCTACAGAATGGGAGAAAATATTTGGAAACTATGCATCTGACAAAGGTCTAATATCCAGAATCCATAAGAAACTTTAACAAATTTACAAGAAAAAACAACACCATTAAAAATTTGGCAAAGGACATAAAAAGACACTTCTCAAAAGAAGACATACATGTGACAAACAAGCATATGAAAAAAGCTTAATGTCACTAATCATTAGAGAAATGCACATCAAAACTACAATGAGATACTATCTCACACCAGTCAAGATGGCTATTAACAAAAAATAAAAAAATAACTGATGCTGGCAAGATTGTGGAGAAAAGGGAATGCTTATATACCATTGGTGGGAGTGTAAATTAGTTCAGCCATTGTGGAAAGCAGTGTGGGGATTTCTCAAAGGCCTAAAGACAGAAATACTCTTTGACCCAGCAATTCCACTACTGGGTATATACCCAAAGAAATAGAAATCATTCCATCATAAAGACACATGCACACGTTATGTTTATTGTAGCACTATTCACAATAGCCAAGACATGGAATCAACTTAAATGGCCATCAAGGATAGACTGGATAAAGAAAATATGGTACATACACACCATGGAATGCTATGCAGCCATATAACAGAAGGAGAGCATGTTCTTTGCAGAAACATGGATGGAGTTGGAAGCCATTATCCTCAGCATACTAACACAGGAACAGAAAACCAAACACCGCATGTTCTTACTTATAAGTGGGAGCTAAATGATGAGAACACATGGGCACATGTCAGGGAACAACACACACTGGGAACTAACTGAGGGTAGGGGCGAGAGGAGGGAGAGGAGCAGAAAAAACAACTAATGGGTACTAGGTTTAGTACCTGGGTCACCAAATAGTCTATACAAAAAACCTTCAGGACATGAATTTACCTATGTAACAAATCTGTATATGTACCCCTGAACCTAAAGTAAAAGTTAAAAAAAAAAATCCCTGGACTATCTAGCTCAGAGAGGCTCTTAGTTTGAAAAGGACAATGGATGGTGTGCAAATTGAAGATCACATTATCCTTCTAGGCTGAGAGGTTCACAGTTCACAGTTCTTGAGTAACTGGCCTGGGCAATACAGTTTGATCTAACACACAATAAACTAATTGACAGTTGGCTGTTAATGGCCAAAGAGTGCAAGGGTTATACCATTTACATGGTATACAAACAAGGTAACATATATATCTCTCCAATCTTTTCATGTATATCCAGTCCTAAGGAGGAAATTATTGCAGGTACAGGATTTCAGTCTGACCTCAAAAGGCAACACCTTACAGGAAAAGAGGCTGTTGAACACTCAAGCCATGGTTTTGACAATTATCCTCTTGGCCAAGCTCAAGGGTATACATACAAAGTCTTGTATCATCTGGGCAGGGCCAAAGATGCTACCAGAGGCGACCATCACCATTACATAACTCATTATTTTGCAACTCTTGCCTCATCCAAACTGTGTTTTTCTCTCAGTTCAGTTTCTCTTTCTAATGACCTGATTACAAATTGCAAAGGCCAGGCAGACCTGGGCAACCTCAAACAGAAGTCTCATCATCTGCTTTGGCAACTTCCTCCATGACTAACTGTGGGAGCAGAAATACAGACTCACAGACTCTCTGAGTGGACAGGATCTTAGAGGTTGGCAGGCCTGGTCTTCCCTCAATGTCACTGGTACATCAACACAATGATTGACTTATTGAGCCCCTACTTAGTGCCAGAGGTCATGGTGGGTGCTGGAGGGGATATGACTAAGACATTGAATAAGGCCCTGCCACTGACCTCACAGTGGGGAGACAGGTGAGTGAGCAAGGGGTCGGGATGCCCTGATACACATAGTGTAGGTAAACACTTGGGGGCTCATGTCAGGGAATGTCACCCAGGGTCGGGGGGTGGTCAGAAAGCTGTCTTGGCAGAGGTGGAGTCTTTCCACACTCCCTTGTCTTTCTTGATATATAATTGACAAACAAAAATTTATACAGGGTAAAGTGTACAACTTGTTTTATGTCTGCATCGTGGACGCCACAATGATCAAATGAACCAGCATTTCTATCACCTCACAGAGTTGTCATTTTCTTTTGAGAAGTGGATTCTTAAAGGGAGAAAAGAAGTGAGCTGGCAAGAGATTCACAGGTGGAAGGGACATGTTCCAGGAAGAGTTTACAGCATGTGAGAGGGACGTGAACCAGAAAGGAAGAGAGATGGGAAGAAGGAGGGGAGAGACAGAGAGGGCCAAGTGACCAGGACCAGGACCAGGAAGGAAAGCTGAGCTCTTTGCATATTTAGGGAACTGCCAGGAGTCCCCAGGCTGGAATGTGAAGTTCAAGGCCAGGAGCAGAGGGAGCTGAGGCTGGGGCAGTAAGATGGATGAGTTCAGGAGGGGCTTCATGGAGTCAGGACTTCATCCTGATGGGGTTCAGGACATGCTGTCCCCCAAAATGGAACATTGGCATTTGAGAAAACAGCAGAAGCAGGAAGGCCACTCTCACCTTCCCTTGTTCTGCCCTTCTCTCTGAGGCAGGTCATCAGTCCCAGGAAGGATTTCCTGACTTTCCCCTGAAGTAGGAAGTTGGACCCTGGTGTGAGTGATGTCCACATACTCAGAGGAAAGGAACATCCTCATTTCTGAAGACACAAGGACACAGAGGAGACTCTGAGCCAACAGACCTGGCGACATTCCCTCCAGGTTATCACCCGCTTTGCTCGGTCACACCTCTCCATGACTGTCCACTCTTCATCCAACCCAGCATAGCAAATCCATAGGTTTCCCTGTTTCTCTGAGTCTTCATTTCCTCTCAAAGACTTCTGTGTCATGTAAAACTTGTACTCTATGTGTTTGTATGTTCTTCTCTTGTTCATCTGTCTTTCATTATAGGGGTCTCAGCCATGAATCTAGCAGTGGGAGAAGACATCTTGCCAGCCCTACAATCCCAAAAACAACAAGGGACCCTGGAGGGTTGTGAGCAACACAGTCATCGGGGAACACCAGATGGCTACTGAGGTTTCTCCAGTGGCCCATGGGCACCAACTTCTTTCACTGTAAGGTGGGTCAAGTGGTTCACCCATGTATGTTCAAGGGGGTCCCAGAGCTGCCTCCACACAGACGCAGGTGGGGGCCCTTTCCAGTCTCCCTGCTCTTCCACCGGCCATGTTGCCAACCTCTGAAGACTTTCTGAGCCTACCCTGCCCCAAGTTTCCTTTTCTTCAGGGTTAACATGTCTAATCCCTTCTCCATTCTCTAGAAAAGTTAGTTGTCTACACCACAGGCATTCCTTCAGCCTCTGGGTGTAGATGGAGCATACAGATCTTGTCCTCGTGGGCTGTGTAGATGTTTACAGACACCGAGCCCACTTGCTCTGCCATTTCACCATCCAATCTGGACGTTTGCCCTTTGGTTAACTCATTTACCCACAGCGGCTCAGTGGCTGGCCTCTTTCTCTTCTCTTTTGCCTATTCCCCCCAGAACATACACTTTTTATATTGCTTTAGTTAAGCCTCAAGTTTAATCATTTGGTTGTTTTATACAACTTCTGTATCTGAAGCTAAGAATATCCTAATTTAGATACCCTAATGTCCACCAGCAACATGGCATCATGGTAAGGAATGGTACTGTCAGTCAGAAAGACCAGAGTTTAAATTTTGGCTCAATTATGTAATACTTGTGTGACTTCAGGCAAGTGACTAAACCTCTTTGAGCTTCTGTTTCTTCATCTCTATAAGGCCATCAATATCTAGCATTGTGAGCTGTGAAGATCTCAGTTAATATAAGTAACATCCTCGTATACAGTACCACGAGCGATCCAATTTTATTAAAAACAGAAGTGGCAGCGGTAATAGCAATGACGATCTCGCTCTTCTACTTACAGGTGTATAATCTGGACTCATTATTTAATCAGAGCCTCAGTTTCTCCAGGTATTAAAAGAGAATAATAGCAACTGTTTGGCAGAGTTGTTTGAGGATTCAATGGGATAAAGGCACATGCGGCACACAGTAGGCTCTTCGAGCATGAATGTGTCCTTGCCTTTCTCCCTGCAGTGGATTCTCCTGTCCCCTTGAATGATCACCTTTATTGCTAGGCTTTCACCTCCATCTCCAGATGTTCCCGTCGGGTCCCAGGCTCTTTCTGGGTGAACGTCCTCTGAGAACATCGGGATCCCCTTTTTGGTTGACCAAGATCAGATTGTTATTTTTCTGTCCCTGTTTTTCTCTTTCCTGGCTGTTAGGGGCTGAATTGTGTCTTCCCTCCCCATGAAAGGGTATGTGGGAGCCCTATCTCCCTGCACCTGTGAATGTGACTTTATTTGGAAACAGGGTCTTTGCAGATTTCATCAAGTTAAGATGAGGTCATGAAGATGGGCCCTGATCCAATATGACTGCAGTTTTTGTCAAAGGGGAAGAGAACGCTGGGAGACATAGAGGGAGAAGGCGGCCCTGTGAAGATGGAGGCACAGGTGTGAGAAATGCTGCCACAAGCCCAGGAATGCCCTGGGCTGCTGGAAGCTGAAAGAGGCAAAGAAGGATCCTCCCCGGAAGGTTCAGAGCGAGTGTGGCCCTGCCAGCACCTTGATTTTAGACTGCTGGCCTCCAGAACTGTAAGAAAATCTATTTCTGTATCTGAAGCCACCCAGTTTATGGTACTTTGTAACAGCAGCTCTGGGAAGCTGACATAGTGGCCCCACTACTAGAGTCCATAGGACTGAAATGTTTATTAGTTTATAAAATAAACATTTCTAAAGTCCACCTTTAACACGGAAAACCTGGTGACTCAAGTTGGAGCTGTGCTACATCATTATATAGAAAATGAAATAGAGGCTGGGCGCGGTGGCTCAAGCCTGTAATCCCAGCACTTTGGGAGGCCGAGACGGGCGGATCACGAGGTCAGGAGTTCGAGACCATCCTGGCTAACACGGTGAAACCCCGTCTCTACTAAAAAATACGAAAAACTAGCCGGGCGAGGTGGCAGGCGCCTGTAGTCCCGGCTACTCGGGAGGCTGAGGCAGGAGAATGGCGTAAAAACCCGGGAGGCGGAGCTTGCAGTGAACTGAGATCCGGCCACTGCACTCCAGCCTGGGCGACACAGCGAGACTCCGTCTCAAAAAAAAAAAAAAAAAAAAAAAAAAGGAAATGAAATAGATTGGATGGAATCGGGGCAGGGTGATTAAGAAGAAAAGAAAATTGCTTAAAAAGACCCAAGCCACCACCTTGCTCATGGATAAGAGAAAACAACTCGTAAAAGTTGAAAAGGATTAAATGAATGTCACGGCAGGAAGAGTGATGGGGGCCATAATTCAACGGTCTCGGGGAGCTGGCATTTTCATGCTGATTTAATCTAAGATTTCAGCTTGAACAAGGGATAAGGTTTACAGACTAAAAATTAGCCACAAGGTATAACTTTACCTCTGGCTTAACAGAAGACTGAAAGAATAAAGCAAGCAGCTGTGTCAGAACTTGCCAGGCAACATGAAATACTGTGGTTTGAACAAAGCCGAGTTGGGCTGAGAATGAATTACAGGAAGAAAGGCAGGAAGAAAAAGAAAGAGCTCCGGGGCTATTTATTCTTTGTGTACAGGACGCATTGAAGAAAGTACTGAGTCCCACGTCACCAACCCAGCTGGAAAACGTGGGGGCAACCAAAGCACAGAGAACGTGAGTCACCAGCTCCTCGCTCTCAGGAGCTCCATATTTGGGAGCCCAGCAAAGGGCTTATCATTTTTCGGATGGAGTCCCGTGGGTTCTGGGGCTGCTGCTAGCTTCAGCTAAACGTGGTGCGTGTCTTCAAAATTAGAACTGACAATGATGCAACTTAGTGTTTCAGGGGAAAATAGTACCTAGATCTCAGCAGAGCGGGGACACAGGAAGACATGGGCCGCACGCTGTTGCCCGTGCGTCAGCCAATCAGCTGGTCAGCCCTCTTGAACTGTTGAAGACTACCATGGACATTTGCTGTTTTCACCTACTCTGCATCTGTTCCTCCTCTGCTTCTAGGAACCATCTTTGGACTTTCTTTTGGGGGACTTGCATTTCTCTATTCTTAGACCCCGGTGCCAGGGATGGGTGCATGGTCACAGTTTGGACAGTCAGAGTATTCCATTGTCCTGGGGGCAGCAACTGGTTTAGGGAAGGGGCATAGCACAAGTCAGCCCAAACAGAGTCCATCCTAGGGACTTGTATAAAAGCTACTGGGGACGAGATGCCGTCAGCTGGGTTTCTGGGAGGATGGGGGTGTGTGGAGCTGCATCTGACCATCTTGCTATGGGTTCAAAGAGGGACATGTCCTGATGAGATGGAGCCCCTGTATCCAGTTGTGCCTGAAGCTCTTTTCTGCTACCTAAGCCGATATACTCCATCCTTTTGTTTTCTTTTACTGGCAAACTAAAGAATTCTGACTAATACACAGATATCAGTAGGGCACAGTAGGTGCCATAGCAAACATCACACAAATATATGGAAGCTAGAGAGAAAATGTACATGGTATGGTGGGTCTGAAGTCAGATAGAGGAGACATGGACACAGGAATAGTCCAGAGTATTTTAGAATACTTATGAGTATTTCAAAACACATAAAATAAGGGTATTACTCCCTTAAATCCTTCTGGAATGAGGGAATAAAAACAAATATGGTTTTTAAAAGAAAACCATAGTAATTTAGTAAGAACATCTCAAGGGGGCTAGAAAAATAAAAAAATAAAAATAAAAACCAATAGTAATTTGAATTCTTCTTGCAGTAATATGGCATAATAGCAACAACAACAACAACAATAATAAATCAGCCAAAATGCAAGAACTGTGGGTGTAGTGAAGTCTCCGATCTAGGGTGACGAATTCATCCTGGTTGGTCTGGGACTATCACTGTTTTAAAACTGAACGCTCTAATTTCTGGGAGACCTTCAGTCTTGGGCAGACCTGAATGGTCAGTCACATGTTTTCAGGTCATTTTACTTTTCTGAGCCTTGGTTCTTCATCAATGAATGGGGCCTATGTGGCAGGAGGAGGTGGTGGTAGAACCATCCATGGTTTTCATACCATATTTTTGAGAGCTTTAGATATATATATATATATATATATATATATATATATAGAGAGAGAGAGAGAGAGAGAGAGAGAGAGAGACGGAGTCTCGCTCTGTCACCCAGGCTGGAGTGCAGTGGCACGATCTCGGCTCACTGCAAGCTCCGCCTCCTGTGCTCACACCATTCTCCTGCCTCAGCCTCCCTAGTAGCTGGGACTGCAGGTGCCTGCCACCACGCCCGGCTAATTTTTTGTATTTTTTAGTAGAGACAGGGTTTCACCATATTAACCAGGATGGTCTCGATCTCCTGACCTCGTGATCCACCTGCCTCAGCCTCCCAAAGTGCTGGGACTGCAGGCGTGAGCCACCGTGCCCAGCTGAGAGCTCTAGATTTTTATAAAGGGCTGCAACGGCCACTGCGGAAAGGAAAGTGTGAAGCAACCTCCACTCCACTTCTGCTGCAGTCAACGGAGTTTCTTTTCTATGTGTTTCAATCGAGATCTGCCTAACATTTGTTAGGGGTGGGGAAACCTGCTCTCTGAGGGACCTCCCTCTAGAATTGCATGACTTTTTCTCTTTGTTATGGGGCAAATGGCTCTTATAGACCACTGGTTCCCGCACCTGGCTGATCCTAAGAGTCACCTGGGAAGCCTTAAAACTAATTACTAGCTACCACACCTGGATATTTCTACTCCGTTGGAATTGGGTGGAGCCAGGCATCTGTATTTTTAAAAAATCTTTGCAGGTATCATACATATAAATTATTCACAAATGTCGGTATGCTAACTATCATTAATAATTTATTACTTTCCACACATCTCGCAAATGGCCAGGACACATCTTTGTTTGAGACACCATGTTCCCACACATCTTAAATTTTCCATGCATCAGGAAAGCTTGTTAAAACACAGATGGCTGGGCCCCACCCCCAGGGTTTCTGTTTCAGTAAGGCTGGGCGGGGCTGGAATTTGCATTTCTAAGATACTCCCAGGTGGGCGTCTGCCACCTTCAGTAGCATCCAGTAGCATCATTTTAGATCACAGGTTCACTTGAGTGTCTTGACTGGTCTCTTTAATCGGTGTCATCATTATAACCCATACCCTACCCTTTCTCCTCTCCCTGGTATAGCACTCAGTAAATTACTGATGAATAAATGTGTGGATAAATGTTTTATGGCCTTAATGACGTGACCTTTCAACCATCTTTCTAAAGAATATTGTGAATTACACCCTTTCACATATAAGAAAAGTTTCTGCTGGTATCTAAGGAATATTGTCTCATGGGACCTCAGCTGAGGACATGGGTGGGGCAACAGGATTTCCCGCTCTCAGCTTTAGAGAGTTTGTGCTGAGTACAATGAGGCGACTGCCGCCTTCTGTTCTGGAGCCTCTAGCCAAGCCCACTGGGGTCTCGTCAAGGCTCCATTTTTTGGAGCTCCATTTTGCTTTGTTTTTCACTTTTGAAGGCTGGCAGATTTCCTTTTCACCCACCAATTCCTTTCTGGCTTTCTTTAGCATGTTGTCATATTTAAGTTTTTAAATTGATTTGCTGGGATATTACACAAGCGTCTTCTTGCTGCTTTAACACTTTACTCCTGTGGATAAACTTGTCATTATCCCTCTGGAAGCCCCAAATGACCACTCCAATCCCTGCGCAGGCCCTGATCACACCCGCATCCTTTGGCTTGTTTTTCTTCTCCGTTGGTGCTGCCACAGCGGCAGGCAGCTTGGCACTGTCTTTCCACACATCTTCAGCAGTCTGAGAAATGTTTCTTGGACTGCAGAGACCTATTCATGGCCACGACCCAGACCTCAAGGCTAGGCACACCCCAAATAAAGTTAGAAAGGAAGAGAAAGCCACTGACCATTATTAACCACTAAATAGGGAGCGCTCCGTCCAAGTTCTGCAGGAACATTCAGAGGGTGTTTAACTGGCTTTGCAACTTTTATGTAACTACTTGGAATCAGAAACAACACCCAGAAAATAAATACAAATAATAAAGTAACTTTTAAAAAAGATTCCCTCTCTTTTCAGGCTCTTGCTTCCGTGCTGATTATGCAGACGGTCGATTAATTAGTATCTAGTCTTACTGCCCCTAAGAAAACAAGATGTGTGCACAAACAGGCAGGAAGCAGCGGACCTTCCCAACTCCTCCTTGGAAAGAGAGTTTGGTTCTGACCAGAACATACACTTATGGAGAAGTAATCTTTTCTAAGTCAGTTCTACAAGAACGGCCTAGCTGAATGGCAGTGAGTCCGTGGTGATGATGAGTGAAAGTAGCCTTCTCTGCCTTTCTTCCACCCAGGCTGTCCCTGTGGGTCCTGCCTCCAGAGGCAGCCATTCAACTAAAGAAGCTACGGGGGCCGGGCGCAGTGGCTCAAGCCTGTAATCCCAGCACTTTGGGAGGTCGAGACGGGCGGATCACGAGGTCAGGAGATCGAGACCATCCTGGCGAACACGGTGAAACCCCGTCTCTACTGAAAAATACAAAAAACTAGCCGGGCGAGGTGGTGGGCGCTTGTAGTCCCAGCTACTCGGGAGGCTGAGGCAGGAGAATGGCGTGAACCCGGGAGGCGGAGCTTGCAGTGAGCCGAGATCGCGCTACTGCACTCCGGCCTGGGCGACAGAGCGAGACTCCGTCTTAAAAAAAAAAAAAAAAACAAAAAACAAAAAACAGAAGAAGAAGAAGAAGCTATGAGGCCGCACAGTGACTCACGCCTGTAATCTCAGCACTTTGGGAGGCCAAGGCGGGCGGATCACGAGGTCAGGAGATCGAGATCATCCTGGCCAACATGGTGAAACCCTGTCTCTACTAAAATACAAAAAATTAGCCTGGTGTGCGTGGTGTGCGCCTGTAGTCCCAGCTACTTGGGAGGCTGAGGCAAGGGAATCTCTTGAAGCTGGGAGGGGGAGGTTGCAGTGAGCTGTGATGGAGCCACTGCACTCCCAGTCTGGTGACAGAGCAAGACTCCATCAAAAAAAAAAAAAAAAAAAAAAAGCAATGACTCTACTATTATATAACGTCAGCAGCACTGCAGGAATAACACCCTTTTCCTGATGTCAGAAGCTACAGAAACGCCTGCCTGTGCAGAACGCTCCTCCAGTGCAAACTGTTCTGGAAGGCTTGGCCATGTGTGCCCTGGAAAGTTCTGGAATCTTCTTGGTGTTGGATTAATGACATTCATGTTTCAGAAAACACCTCCAAACCTGGCTGACAGGAAAACTGTGTTAGAGAATAAATAAAGTGGCTTGTTTCAAAAGTTTTCCACTGAGAAGCAGTTTGAAGAGTCAAATCACCCTAGAGGAAAGCTGGGTATTTTCTCGTAGGTAGCCTTGCAGGCTTTGTGAACATGGGAGGTGGTGGTTGACAGGATGGTTGGAGGAAGGACTAAAACTGACCTGCGTGCCACTCTTAATAATTGCCTGTTGATTTAGAATCAGGACGTTCCCCCCGGGTTTTACAAAATACATGTAGTCTTCCATGTGAAAGATTATGGGATGATGGGGGCAGGGGGAGTGTTGCAAGGAGAGTTTTAAACAACTGTTACCATTCATAAAGACCGAGGAAATTCAAATACTGAGAGGGGGGCTAAGGTCACACCATCGGCAGGCAGGAAGAATGAGAAAGGCAGCCTTGCTGTGCTTAGCTATGTATCTTATCACAGGGGAGAGGTAAACTGTGCAATTCTCAAAGTTCATCTTCTTAATGGTGAGTCAGGAACAAATATTTTGTAAGAGACACATTAAGTCTGAAAAGCTTAGAGAGACTTGAGAGAGCTTCTGTATATAATGGAGAGAACTTAAAATTCTGTTCTACTCTATTCTGTTCTGTTCTCCAGGTAGAGTGGCAAGCTGGCAAACCCCCCAGAAAGGAAAGGCTAGAGGGGTTTCAGAGACAGAGAGCCAGCAAGGGTTTCACGTGGGACAGGGTGGAGGAATGTCAGGGCAGGGTATATATTTATCTCTGTGTTAGGAAACTGTTGGAGAAACAAGCTGAAGCTTTCTATAAAGCCTTCCTGTTTACCCTTGAAAGAATCAGAAGCAAATGGGCCTTTGCCCAGGAGGCTACAGGGTCATTTGCCATACTTGGATTTCTCTGAGAAAGCGGATAGAGGAAGCCTCTGCCCAGTGTCCTGGAATTCTGAAGACGTACCCAAATGGCTTCAGAGAACAAATGCCTATCTGTCCCTATTTCACTAGTTCACTTTTTGTAAATTCACGTTAATGGAGATAACTACAGATATGCCAGTTCAAAGTTATCTGTAAGTTCCTCTCATTCTCTGTACAAACTTTACTTTTGCCCTCACGTTCTTCCAGCCATCTTCCTTTAGAATGATGGCTGGAAGTCATTACAGCAGCTCCTCAAGGGCTGCTTCTGCTATGGTTAAGGCAGAATTGAATAATTTTCTCTTTCATAATATCCCAAACAAGTTGCCACATGTTGTTAACCCTGGACTCCAAGGAAACCCATCCTATAAGATTGGCGTCCAACCTGCGAACCACTGTCTTTGTCATGAAGATGTTCTCTTGTTGAGGGAGTTTAATGTGTTGGTGCACCATTTTGTTGCCAGATAGCAAGTCGTTTGAGACCTGTTTCATGCCATGGGAGACAAACCACATCTTGAAGTGGCATGGTTGACAACTGCGTCAAAAAATAAAATAAAATAAGGCCTTATCAAATAATCCTCTGAAATTCCTGCCTGTATCATGAAAGGAGGATGTTTGATGAGCAGAAGTTGGTGTGGGATTCATAACTAAACTGTCCATCTGTGGGAGAATTCTGCAGGCTTCCATCACTAGTGTGGGACACAGCGAAGAGACGACAGTCCTATCCAGCTCCCAAATCTGTGGTTCCAGGGCACTGCTATTGGAACGAGGCTCAGTCTTGGGTGCCACTCAAAAGGGAAAGTGTGGATGGATTAAAGAGCGATCAAGCAAAAGAAACCTCTGTCAGGGTGAAGAGGGTGTGATATATGAGGAAAGGGGTCAAATACAGAAAGTACTGTAGAGCAGAAGAAGAACTCCCAAAGGAGAGTATGAGTAAGAGTCTGCCAGGGATTTAAGAAGAGTCTTAGGGCAGAGCAGAAAATGAATAACCCACACACGGGTGAGAACTGTGTGGTCACCACTTAGCCAGGTGACATGGTTTCCTCTGTGTCCCCACTCAAATCTCATGTTGAAATATAGTCCCCAGTGTTGGAGGTGGGGCCTGGTGGGAGGTGATTGGATCACGGGGGCAGATTTTTCCCTGGTTGCTGTTCTCCTGATAGTGAGTGAGTTCTCATGAGATCTGATTGGTTAAAGGTGTGTGGCACCTCCATGTTCGGTCTCTCTTCCTCCTGCTCCAGCTATGGAAGATGTAGTTGCTCCCCCTTCACCTTCTGCCATGACTGAAAGTTTCCTGAGGTCTCCCCAGAGGCTGAGCAGATGCCAGCATCATGCTTCCTGTACAGCCTGCAGAACCGTGGGCCAATCAAACCTCTTTTCTTTATAAATTACCCAGTCTCAGGTATTTCTTTAGAGCAGTGTGAGAACTGACTAATACATCAGGGAAGGGTACCACTCCTTGCCTGCATGGAGCATTCAAGAAGCAACAATGAGCACTTTGGTCTCCACATTCTGTGGGCAATGGAAGAGAAAGAACAGAAAAGGCATAGAGAGGAGTGTCCACCCAGATCCTAGAGGTGGGCCAAAGTAAAACTAATGTGTCAGCTTGTTTGTGTGTATGACTATATGCGTACATGTGTGTGATGCATGAGTGGTACTTTTTTCTTATTGCCATTTACTTTTGGGGTACTCAAGCTTTATTCGAAAAGTGAAATAGTGGAGGAATGGTCTCCAGAAATAAGCAACTTGTTCTGGAAATAAGAAAACAGCCTTTGACAAGGCTGGTTTGGGATTTTGCTAGAGGACACCTATGTCCTCAGACAGCAGTGTCATGGGGTCAGAGCTGTAGGGATGGGGGTCCTGGTTAAAGTCTGGCCAAACTCTAGGTCATATCCTCTTTATCTCCTGTATTAGGCCATTCTTGCATTGCTATAAGGAAATGCCCGAGACTGGGTTATTTATAAGAAAAGAGGTTAAATTGGTTCATGGTTCCGCAGGCTGTATAGAAAGCACAGAGGTTTCTGCTTCTGGGGAGGTCTCAGGAGGCTTACAATCATGGTGGAAGGTGGAATAGGAGCAGGTATGTCACACGGTGAAAGCAGGAGCAAGAGAGAGAGAGTGGCAGGGGGCAGGGGGGAGGTGCCTCACACCTTCACACAACCAGATCTCACAAGAACTCACTATCACAAAGATAGCACCAAGCGATGAGGGAGCCACCACGTGATCCAAACACCTCCTACCAGGCCCCACCTTCAGCACTGGAGATTACAATTCAACATGAGATTTTTGGGTGGGGACAAAAACCTAAACTATATCATCCCTATTCACAGTGGTGATTAGGAAATGCTTATAGCTGATGAAAGAAAAAAATCATGTCATTTTAATTTAAGAAACTTAGGAGTATACAAAGAACATTTATACAATCTAATTGCGACCCTAAAGAACAATATTCAACATTACATTGGAAGCTCTAGGAGTTTACAGGAGGGAGAAAGCACTGGGGGCTGAGATGGGCTGGGGTGTTCAAGAAGTAGGTGGTATGTGAGCTGAGCCTGGCATATGGAGAGAAAGGAGAAATTAGTCTGAGCAAAGGCAGAGCTACAGATGTTCAAGGAATATTTAGGAGACTGCACACCAGAAAAAAGTCTTCATGAACTGTGCTGTGCTGGTTGTAATGAACTGAATGGCTATATCACCTCCAAATTTATATGTTGAACTCCCAAGCCCCAATGTGATGGTGATAGAAGGGTAGGGCTTTGGGAGGTGATTACATTATGAGGGTGAAGCCTCCTGAATGCATGTAGTGCCCTTATAAAAGAGATCCCAGAGAGCTCTCTACCTCTTTTGCTGCCATGTGAGAATACAATGAGAAGGCAGCAATCTGCAACTCAGAAGAGGGCCCTCACCAGGCACCCTGATTTCAGAATGTTAGAACTGTGACAAATAAAGTATGTTGTTTACAAGCCGCCTAGTCTATGGTACTCGGTTCTAGCAGCCCAAACTGATGAGGACACTGACATAATTCCATTTTCATCCCTCTCTCTCTCTCTGTTCTCTGTGTTCTGCCTCTTGCTTCACCTTTGCATGTCTTCAGCCATTTAGTCGCATCCGTAGACTCAGCTAGTAGCAACCAGGGCTACCATAAGCACTTTGATCCTTATATTCTAAAAGCTAACCATCTTATTTTTTTCTAGATGCCCTTATTTGTTCTTCAAATTATGGTATTAACCACAGTCACACTATTCTTTCACTATAACTCTTGCTTGCTTTTCTCACCAAAAGGAGATGTTTGTGTAGGTGTCAAAATCTGGCACTGCGTTGACTACAGTCACCCGGGAAATAGCCACCTACTCACTTGGGATATGTCATGAGCTGCCAGACCCAAAGATGAAGCTCTTTTATTAAATGGAAGTGCATTAGCATTTGAGTGTTAATGGAGCAGACCTTTAATAAACAGTCACCATGTGTGAATTCTATTCTTGGATCTGTGGGATTAGAAATGACTAAGAAGTTTACAAAATTTTCATTTATTGGAAGGGACAGATGTATAACAACTAACAATGCTAATGTTGAAATAAACGATTGCTCTAAGACTCTGTTTCATCTTACTCTATGACCATATGACAATCTGCATTGATGATGCGTATTTTTTAACATAAAAATTGAAAGGATTCTTCTAGCCCTGTTCCCATTTTGAAATTCTTCTTTTTAAAAAAACAAAAACAGAAACAGAACAAAATACTAAAAGGTACCTCTCAATTGGTTGCAGTCAATGACTTCATTTCAGTGCACAGACTTCAGTGGTGCAACTGATTTGACATCTACTACAGTTGCTTAGCGTTCACAGCTAGCTATGGGACATTCTGCTGCCCTGCCTATTGACATAACCAAAGACCAGAAAACCTGGAGAAAGGTAAGACAGAGGTAATCCTATGATTGAAGAGATTGACTAACTACTTTGCATTGGGAGAAGTAGGTGGGAGAAATTTCTTCGTCAGAATTTTTTTTAAGCCTAAAAATGGTTTACAATGGGATGATTTCAATTACGGTGAGATGATTAGCACTATCTAGATCTTATGGAAGAAAATTCTTATGGCTTTGTGGATACGTATCCTGAAAAATGAAGGGCATCAACAAAGCGTGCCTCATGGAGTGGGAGGGGGGGAGTCTAAAATATGCTCATGTGGGGCATTACCGGACCGTAAATGTACTCTGAGTAGGTTTAACCTGAGAAAGAAGCAACCTGATCGTGCTTATAGCTCCAAGAAGCTCTGTCTTCAAAACACAACTGGACTGAAAGGCTCCATCTGCTGTGAACCTGAAAAGGAAGGGACCCACCAACTCCATATCCAGTTACAGTTTGAAGAAGGATGCTATTTTGCTCATGTTAGAGTGATGGGAATAGATGCATGAACGTTTTTGGGGGAAACGTGAATTCAGATTCCAGTTGGTCCAATTCTGACTGTGTAGTCATTCTAAACCTCAGTATTTTTTTCCACATAATAGTAAGGGCTAAAAAAATCTGTAGGGCTTCCCACAAATAGGGCACTGTTGTAAGCAATGGATATATATTACCTTCTGTAATCTCACAGCAATCAAAAAGTAGCAAGTAGAAGAGTTCACGTAGCAGGCCTGAGACTGCTATCTCAATCCTGCTTGCAAGGCTGGCCCTTGGCTGGCATCTGGGAACATGTGCGGGGTTCCTGCTGGTCCATAATATGAGTGGCTCACTGTGACTTAACTGTGTGTGCAAACAACATGGGTTATGCTGAACACCTGCTTTCCTTCTGGGAGTCAGGAATTTGTTTACACTCCAGACAGAGGATGTCTAAGTGACCAGCTCCAGATCAAAACTCTGGCACTAAGTCTCTACTGAGCTTCCCTAGTAGGCAACATTTCATACCTGTCAGAACTCGTTGCTGGAGGAGTTAAGTGTGTCCGGTGTGGCTCACCTAGGAGAGGACTCTTGGTAGCTCATGCCTGGTTTCTTCTGTTGCTCTCCCCTTTGCTGATTCTGATGTATGTTTCTGAGGTAATAGAACTTAGCAGTGGGTATGACTCTATGATGAATCCTGTGGGTCCTCCTAATGAGTCATAGAACCTGGGGGTGGCCTTGGGAATCCCCCCGAAAGGTGTGTGACATTATAATTATCTCCATTTTAAGGTGAGGAAGCTGATTCATGGAGACGTGAAGTAACTACACCAAGGTCACACAGCAGGTACACGGCACAACCAGGATTTGAATCCAGGCAAGCTGGCTCCGCAGCTTTTGCTTCTAACCCCTAAGGAGGCTCCAAAGTTCCCTCATTAAATGGTTGTGAATGAAAGCAGGTATGTTCACTCAGTACACATTAAGTGCTCAATAAGACATAGTTACCCTAGTATATTAGGATGTAATCTCCCATCCCTTCTACCTGCTAACTAGAAATCTATCATGAATTTTTCATCAACCCACTAACAAGCAGAAAGTCCCTGAGGCTGAAATATCTTTGAAGAAGAGGGAGAGAAATGGAATGGATGTCATGCTATTTTTTAAAACAACAATATCTATTACAGTACAGTTCCTTTATAAGTCAAATGGAGCCTCTGCATTTCCTCTCCTCTTTCCTTACCTGCTGCCTGGCCTCTCTCACCCTGGCACAGGGGTAAGAGCAGTGAGGGTCAGTGTAGCAGCCTGGGCATTCAGAAAGACTGACTGGAGCGAGAGTTAGAGGTGGGTGGGCAGATTTAGGGGAGCCCTTCTCCTGATGGCGACTATATTTTCTGCCACTCACCCCCCAGATGGGAACACGCTGTCTGACAGAGTACTTAATGTTCTGTTTGTTGAAATCATTATTTCTCAATCACCCTCACCCCTCCCTACCTTTCAAGTACTCTAGTTAATGCAGAAACATCCCGTTTCTTTCCATTGAGGAAACCAAGTGACCCCAGCATTCCATAGACCTATTCTTGTCCTACTTTCAAAGAAAAACAGCTCTTCCTGCTGACCGCCTGGCTATAATAAGTCATAGCTTAGTTGGTAGATCTGAATGTCCTAGTTAGAGATAAGTTGGCTGAAGCACAGTACATCTACGTGTAGAATTTGGAGGAAGGGACTGAAGAAAAATATTGTAATTTAAAAACCTCATCTTCACCCTACACTCCTTGAAATTCTTCTTCAGTAGAGAAGCAAAGCTTCTTATGTATAGTAAGAAATACAGATTAAAAGGGAAATAGCAGAAGAGTAGTGGCTTGGAGTTATATTAATTGAAATCAATGAGACCAAATCCTTCCCTGCAAGCACATTTTGATGAAGTAAAACTGGAAGGAGTCCATGGATATTCAGTACTTTAAAAAAAAGGCTTGATCATAACAAATGCCAAGAAAAAGAAGAAAGAAAAGAAAATGGGGCCGGGCGCAGTGGCTCACGCCTGTAATCCCAGCACTTTAGGAGGCCGAGGAGGGCGGATCACTTTGAGCTCAGGAATTCAAGACCAGCCTGGCCAACATGGTGAAACCCTGTCTCTACTAAAAATACAAAAATTAGGTGGATGTGATGGCGTGCATCTCTAGACCCAGCAACTTGGGACGCGGAGGCTGGAGAATTGCTTGAGCCCAGGAGGCAGAGGTTGCCATGAGCTGAGATCATGATACCGCACTCCAGCTTGGGTGACAGAGCCAGAGACAATGTCAAAAAAAGAAAGAAAGAGGCAGGGCGTGGTGGTTCACATCTGTAATCCCGCACTTTGGGAGTCCGAGGTGGGTGGATCATGAGGTCAGGAGTTTGAGACCAGTCTGATCAACGTGGTGAAACCATGTCTCTACTAAAACTACAAAAATTAGCCAGGTGAGGTGGCACATGCTTGTAATCCCAGCTACTCAGGAGGCTGAAGCATGAGAATAACTTGAACCCAGGAGGCAGATGTTGCAGTGAACCGAGATGGTGCCACTGCACTCCAGCCTGGGTGACAGAGTGAGACAGAGAGAGAGAGAGAGAGAGAGAGAGAGAGAGAAAGAAGAAGAAGAAGAAGAAGAAGAAGAAGAAGAAGAAGAAGAAGAA